>NW_026860149.1:0-41209 GCF_026571515.1 Ruditapes philippinarum
ATTTTCGTATTTGAAGTTTTTTGCCCCCGGGACTTTTTCCCCTGGTAATTAAAACAAAAAATCATCCCTCCATCATGGGTAAACCCCCCAAAATCATCCCCCACTATTGGTCAGTTTTTTTAACCAAAAGGGTCAAAAAACTGGGTGGGCATCCTTTTCCCAGGGAGATTACACAAAACTATTAAATTGCATCGCGGTTTTTTTTTTATCATTGTGGGGAATGGGGTTTTTTTTTACACCCCAAAATTTTCCCTGGGGAATGGTGGGGATGCCCCACCCAACCGTGAGGGTTTTGCTTTCCCATGCTTACCCCCGAGGACAACATTAACCCTTCCCTTGGGAAGAAACAACAGGATCTCGCCAAGATCAATCAAAGAATTGTCAGGCCCAACCCAAACCGGTAAGTTTTTTGTTCTTAAGGAACCCCAAAATGGTTGTCTCAATGTGATCTCTGAAGAGGTCGACCTATAACCTCTCTACAACAACTGTATTAATTATTAACGCTTCTTAAAAAAAACGTCAGCAAAAATTTAAGTTCTGTAAACCGACAAAATCTCCTCAACAACAATCACGTTGACCGAAACAATGTTTCTCAACAGATGATGCTGTGATTTTTTTTTGGAATTGCACAAAGCAAAATATTATCTTTCCAAAACATGAAATATACATTCAGGACTATTACGTAAATTATTCCTTTAACAACTAACATAGGATTTATTAAATAATGTTATTTGTTGTGAGAGAATAAGATTGAACAACACTAAAATTTGATAGCAGTTATTTTTGAATTATTGAACATACGGTATAAAATGTCATAAATTGTGTGTATAAATTTTGAATTTAGAGGAGTCCTTTCAAGTTGTGGACCATCAAGTTTTTAATCTCTTCTTTATAAAAGGTTATCAAAAATAAAATGTGTAAATCTTAATTCTTAAAACTTTTAATATTTTGTACATTTGCGTGATAATATTCATTTTTGTTTATTGCAGAAACAAGTGGATTTACCAGAGTATCTCTAAGCCGTGTGACTTTTGTTTTGATTGTGTTGGCCTTTTTTGTTTTATAATACGACGCTGTTTCTGATGATTGTTTGTTTAATTAGCATAATTAATGGTAAAAGTATGACGCTTTTTAGTTACCTCTGTTTTATGTATGGTAGATTTGTTTATTAAATTTTACATTTCTTTCTCAATCCTTTTCCACACTATATACATTGAAACAGTTTACATTAGTCGAAAGATTAGAAGCATATGGTTTGTCATTGTGTTAGTGACATTTGTTTCCATTCTTTCATGAAAGTTTTATACATTTAAACACTCGTCACATATTTTATAATGTAACACGAAATAGTGTGTTCACGATATGTTTATAGCATTTTTCAATACTAGTAATTCAAGAAAGCTTTGTTACATTTAAACATTTGTCACATATGTTTGATGTTACACAAACAGAGTACAAGAGTGTTGTTTTGCTAATGTCATTTTGTCAATCATTCGTGAAAGCTTTACACATTTAAACCTTTGTCTGATATCTTATGGTGCACCACTATTGCTGTGTTTATATAATTTTTGCAATTTTTATTAAGCCTTTTGTGTTGTAATATCATCTGCTTTTTATATTTTTCTTAGTATGTTCATATAAAGAACACGACAATCTGACTTAAGTCCATAGGAAATTTTAGAATATTTCGCAAAAAATAATGTTTGAAAAGATATTTGTCAATCACTGATTTACAGTTATAAAATGACAACTGTACACATTTTGTACTTTCGGTTTCTTCCACTATAACTATGAACTGTTTACATTTATATCTTTAAATTTACTAAATTTTGGTGGACTTTGACTAGGTTTATTGGAATTTACTTAGTAGAAAACTCCCATCGTTAAATTACTATTATTTACATGTTTATTTCTTAGCGTAGGTAAGATCGAAATACCGTATCCGTTCTGTGTAGTCATACTAGTGTGTTCAATGACCTTGTTGATTTTCATAAGAGAAAAAAATGTTGGAAGTACTTTGAAAAAAAAAATGAAATAAAATTGGAAATAATAGAGTCAATTTTTTAATGGGCGAAATTGTTTTGCCAGTTTACCTTTTGGCTATATGAACAACGCTATTTTTGTTCGTGAAAATTATCTACTCTGTTCTTTCTCAGTATTGGTTTTCCAGCGGTAAAAATTAGAAACCGTATCTCTTTCAAAGTTTAGAAAGTTCACCGATGATTGACTGTTTGGAAGGGCACGAAAAAATGAAATAATATTAGTGCCAGTCAGATCATTATGCGTTACATTTTTTAATCGTATTGATAAACACACTAAGAGTGTATCATGCATTGTTTTCTACTATAGATATTATCATTGTGTCAGACTTAGAAAATATATCTCAGTCAGGAGTGGTTTCTGCTTCCGAGGGATAACACTTTATCCAGATAAAAAGTACATGTATTTGTGATCATTTTACAAGAAAAGTAAGTTACTAACAATGGCAATATTGTCGCAAAATACACCCGTCACAAAAGCCTTGCCAGCGGGCATTATAGATTTGCATATAAGAGCAGTGCTCTTGCCAATATCTTGGACAATATCTGGATATTTCATTATCTCTTGCGGCCTTTACGTATTTTACATATTCCTTTATGTTTGAAAATTGTTTTAGTACCATAAATATTAATAATTTATAGACAATTTCAAATGGTAACAGCCTGAAATATAACTTACATGATTTTACATAATTACCAAAATATGTTAAAAACTGTGATAAAGAAACAACTATGATATTTGTTTTCTTATTTTTTTATTTAGGTAAAATACGTACACATGATAACTTTCGTACTTAAAATTGTCAAAGTTGTTAATAATTGTGACGCCGTAGTATGGCAGTACATTGACTTTTTAACCAGTTCATGACAAAAATGATTTACATGTTGTTCTTTAATAAACTATTCAAATGAACCGATAGATATTGACTTCTTTATGTTCATAAGCGTACCTATTGCTGTTTTAAAACCTAAATCACAAGTTTAACAAACACGCAAACCATTATGTTTTGAATTATTAACAAGATATTAAAGTCAGCAATTATTGAACAAGTAAAAAATTGCTGGGAAATGCAGCAATGTGATTGTCACGGCGAAAAAAAGAAAAAATACAAAAAAAAACAGTTAAGTATAATGTTAAGGTATCTCCAAATAGCATTGAGTTTAATTGACAGGTTAACTTGTTAAGAAGGTTTTTAAGTATTGTAATGTAACTTGTTACAAAGAGCCATGCATATGTAGTAGAGCAGAATAATTTAATCATTCTTGTGTACTGCATACCTCTTGAGTTGAGATCTATCCACAATTATGAAGTTTCATGTTGATATCTCAAAGGCTTTTGTAGTTATGCTCTGGACGAAATTAAGCTATGAAAAGTAACAAAGGGCAATACCTGAAAAATAATCGCAGGGTAGGTGTGTGTGCCGCACTCCTCCTCAATGAGATTTATCACCTATGAAGTTTCACGTTAATACCTCTAACATTGTTTGAGATAAGCTCCGGACAAAACATTTGAAAAATAACAAAGGGCAATAACTCAAAAATTATAAACGCACAACAATTCCTCCTCAATAAGCATCAATCCATCAATGAAGTTTCATGTTGACATCTCAAAGACCTTTTTAGTTATGCTCCACTCAGGTGAAAAATTTAAGTATGAAAAAGTACAAAGGGCAATTACTCAAAAACTATGAAGGATAGAGTCATCACTCTTTTGCACTGCACACCTCCTGAGTGAGATCTATCTACCTATGAAGTTTCATGTTGATATTTCAATGGCTTTTGTAGTTATGAAGTTGTAACCTCTAACAATTTTTTAAATAAGCTCCGGACAAAAGTATGAAAATAACAGAGGGCTATAACTCAAAAATTATAATGGGTAAAGTTATCATTTTTGTGCACAACATTCCTCCTTAATAAGATCTATCCACCTATGAAGTTTCATGTTGACATTTCACAAGCTTTTTTAGAAATATGCTCCACTCAGGTGAAAAATTTAGTATGAAAAATAACAAAGGGCAAATAACTGAAAAAATATGAAGGGTAGAGTTATCACCTCCTGAGTAAGATCTATCCACCTATGATGGTTCATGTTATATCTCATAGGCCTTTGTAGTTATACTCTGGGACAAAAATTAAGTATGAAAAATAACAAAGGACAATAACTGAAAAACAATGCACGGTAGGTTATCATTCTTGCGTGCTGCAATCCTCCTCAATGAGATCTATCCACCTATGAAGTTTCAAGTTATTCCCTCTTACACTTTTGAGATTAGCTCCAGACAAAAAGTATGAAAAATAACAAATGTCAATAACTCAAAAATTATAAAGGGCAGAGTTAACATTCTTGTGCACAACATTCCTCCTTAATAAGATATATCCACCTATGAAGTTTCATATTTCAAAAGCTTTTTTTAGAGAAAAACTCAGGTGAAAAATTTAGTATGAAAAATAACAAAGGGCAATAACTCAAAAAATACATGTATGAAGGGTAGAGTTATCACTTCCTGAGTAAGATCTACCTCTAACACTTTTTGAGATATGCTCCGGACAAAAAGTATGAAAAATAACAAATGTCAATAACTAAAAAAAATATAATCAGTACAGTTATCATTCTTTCGCACAACATTCCTCCTCAATAAGATCAATCCACCGATGAAGTTCATGTTGACATCTCAAAGATTTTTTTTAGTTATGCTCCACTCAGGTGGAAAATAAAGCATGCAAAATTACAAAGGGCAATTACTCAAAAACTATGAAGGGGTAGAGTTATCACTTTTTTGCACTGCACACCTCCTGAGTGAGATCTATCCATCTTAAAGGCTTTTTGAGTTATGCTCTGGACAAAAATTGAGTTTGAAAAATAACAAAGGGCAATAACTGAAAAATTATGTATGGTAGAATCATCATTGTTGTGCACTGCACTTCTCCTAAATATGATTTATCCACCTATGAAGTTTCAAGTTGATACCTCAAATACTTTTTAAGATATGGTCGGACTAAAATGAGGACGGAAGGACAGACTGAAGGAAGGACAGGCGGACGGACGGAGACTAATTTTATATCCCCAACCGCCTTTTCGGCGGGGGATAATTAAACATTTTCCTGCTTATAGCTAAAGGAAACTCAGAATTTTTGCTCACAATAATGAGACATGAATTCTGAATGAAGTTCAGAAGACTTTGTGTATTGTATATGAAAGACTGATTTACGGACCAAATTAAGTTATTGTACAACCTGGTATGGTAAATGCTTACTGTGAAACGCATATGGAAAACCAAGTCTCATTTTAGGGAAAAAATGTTTTATTGCACAAGAAAATGAAATTATTCAAAAAAGACAACAAGAAAAGCATTGATGCAAAGCATCAAGGGGCGACGCCAAAAGAATTTGACCTAAATACTTAACAAAAGATGTGTACTTTATAGCTGTACCATTTCATGTGACCTGGAGGCTAGGCCCAGTTTAAGTTGAAACTTCAACCAAAAGGAATAGACACTGTCTTGCCAAGATGCAAAGACAATTTATAGTCAATTAACCAATCTTAAGATTTATTTTACCAGATACAAGGATACCTGAGTCATCATCATATAATCACATGCACGAATATCGAACCTGGGAAGAAAATCTAATCATATTTTTTCTTCCCAGGTCTGATACTTGTACCTGTGCATATAATAAAGCTTATTGCTTAGGGTTGCAGACATGTCATTGACATATATTAGACATAAAAGAGGACCTAAAATGAACATAAGTGGGACACCATAGGTACTCAGAGCAGAAGTAGAAGGAGTACCAGCCACATCAAGCAGCTGCTATCAGAGATAAAACATGAACCATGTAAGAATGTCATTACATATGGCAGATGCTTGAAGTTCCATTAAGAAGAAGAAAAAGAACTTCTTCATGTGCAGTATAGTGTGATCAACTGTATCAAATGCTTTTGTAGATCTAACAGTATCATGCAATACCGCCTTTGTCCATTTCAAATTAAATGCACTTTATTAGATGAATAAAACATGTGCCAGTCGCAAAACCACTTCTAAACCCTGACTCAAAACTGCCTGACCATGACTCGAACACATGACTTTCAGAAGACCAACTGAGCTATCCGGCCGGCTACACATTTTCTCTTAAATAATGAAACAGTTCTAAACCACAACATATTTCTCCACTATATTGATTAATGTCCTTGAATTTCTGATGTTTACAGAGCATAGTGAATTAAACTCATGGTTATATGCAGTCACAGGAAGAGAAAAACTTTCAGCTTCACCATAACTCAAACCTGTGACCCACAGAATAATGTACCGCGGCTGTAGCGATTGAGCTATCTGGCCACTTACACATTTTCTCCCCTAAATAGTGAACAGTTCTAAACCATCGGCATGACAGATATTTAGATTTTTAAATTAACAGATAAATAATTCTTAATTAATAAATAAGAAAAAAAAACCCTTACATACTCATATAGTCTTAATTAAGATAACAATTTATATACATGTACCATTGTATAATTATTTTTACTAAAAAGGGCTTAGACAGTTATTGGTTGTGCCATTATTTGTAACAGGTCAATTTGAAAGTGAACATAACTGTGCTAATTCATGTACAATATCTATTTTTTGTACAGATAAAAAACTAACCTTTTTTCTATGATAAGAAATTTTATGAAGACTGATTTGTATTTTGCATCAAGGGCACCGGGCGAAAACATGAAAATTATGCAACCAACGAACCACTTCGTGGTAGATTGTATTTTCATGTTTTCATCTGGCGCCTGGTTACTTTTTGTACTTTGTTGGTTTTCATGTGGCACATTAAATCACCCACTATAAAATTTAGTGTACAAATTTATTCAAGGACAAGTAACAATCTACTCTATGAAAAGTATGTTGTCGGGTTGACTCAGGAGACCTGGAGATTGAGACCGGTGTCCCTCCATTACAAATAGATAAGGCAGAAGCTGTCCATTTCAAACTATGCACATGTTAGAAAAAAAAAATAGAATGTAACTATTCAGAATATGATTTGTTTGGAGACTTTATCAATTATATTGCTGGATCCAAGATTCAGGACATTTTCAATCAATACATGTATTATCATTTATAACTTTAAATGAAAGTCTCATCCCTTTAATAATAATGACATAACTGTATTAACTCTTTAAATTTAGAAATATTATAAATCTCATCATATCAATATACTAAGATATACATGTATGCACATAACATTTATAATTCCCAGTTTCTATTAAATAAATATGAAATCCTAACATTAACATTGGTACTAATGGATGGAATTCAAAATCTAGAAGAAAGAAAACTATAATATATAAACTCTGTTATTGTACATGATACTGCATAGTATAAAAGTAAAAAAAAAATCTCAATAAAAATTATATAATAAAGATTAAGTTGTGTGAGTTTCTAAACATTAAATGCATATCTCTTACAGTAACAACTAGAACTATCGCTGAATGCGATTCATACCCCCACCAATGTCCTTGACAGAAGACCACTTGGAAAGGTGGTTAAGGGAATAACTTATGTGGCACAAATATATAAAAAGAAATTATCTCTGGTGAAAAAAAGACTAATTGTACAGGTAATAGTATAAATATATATTATCAAATCATGTTCGAACAGTTACAAATAACCTTTCATTTTCCCAATGTATTAAACATTTTATTTATAAGTCAATTTTTGACCTTCAAGTGTGGCCTTGACCTTAATCTGGCACAAGGGTAAGATGGGTTTTGCACATCACCCAGTTTGGTTGAACATTTGAGTAAAGTTTGAAGAAAATCCTTCCATTAGTGTAGAATTTATAGAGTAGACACAATATATTGTCTAGTATTGGTTGTATGTAAATTTGAAGACTTAAAAAGGGATATAACTTTGTCAAAATGCAATACAGAGTAATGAAACTTGACCTGCATATCTTATTTGCCACACCTCATATATCTTTCAAGTTTATAAGTTTCAAGCAAATGCCTGCGCTAGTTTCAGAATTATTCAAGTACATGTTAAAATTTAAGAACATTTTCTAAGTCAATTTTTGACTTTCAAGTGTGACCTTGACCTTTAGCCGGCACAAAGGTGACATGGATTCTGCACATAACCTTGTTGAGGTGAAAATTTGAGTAAAGTTTGAAGAAAATTCTTCCATTAGTATAAGATTTATAGAGCGGACACAACATATTGTCTAATATTTGATTGTATGTAAATTTGAAGACTTAAAAAGGGGCATAACTTTGGTAAAATGCAATACAGAGTTATGAAACTTGAATGAACAGCATATCGGAATTGTGACCCTTCAAAAATATTTTAAGTTTCAAGCAAATACCTTTTCTAGATTTAGAAATATTCAAATAAATGTTAAAATTTAAGAATATTTTCTAAGTCAATTTTTGACCTTAAAGTGTGACCTTGACCTTAAGCCTGCAAAAGAGTGTCATAAGTTCTATACATCCCCAGGTTGAGATGAACATTTGAGCCAAGATTGAAGAAAATCTTTCAATTAGTGTAGGACTTACAGAGCGGACATGACATACTGTGTAATATTAGATTGTTTGATATTTGACCTTCAATTGTGACCTTGACCTTGAGCTGACACATGGGCAACATGGATTCTGCACATCCCCTTGTTGAGGTGAATATTTGAGCCAAGTTTTAAGAAAATCTTTCAATGAGTGTAGGACTTACAGAGCGGACACAACATACTGTGTAATATTTGATTGTTTGATATTTGACCTTCAATTGTGACCTTGACCTTGAGCTGGCACATGGGCAACATGGGTTCTGCACATCCCCTTGATGAGATGGACATTTGAGCCAAGTTTGAAGAAAATCTTTCAAGTAGTGTAGGACTTACAGAGCGGACACGACATACAGTGTAATATTTAATGTGTTTGATATTTGACCTTCAATTGTGACCTTGACCTTGAGCTGACACATTGGTGACATGAGTTCTGCACATCCCCTGGTTGAGGTGAACATTTGAGCCAAGTTTGAAGAAAATCTTTCAAGTAGTGTAGGACTTACAGAGCGGACACGACATACTGTGTAATATTTGATAGTGTTTGATATTTGACCTTTAATTGTGACCTTGACCTTGAACTGACACATGGGCAATATGGGTTCTGCACATCCCCTTGTTGAGGTGAACATTTGAGCCAAGTTTGCAGAAAATCCTTCAATTGGTATAGGAGTTATAGAGCGGACACGAAAATGGAGACGGACCGACCGACCGACCGACCGACCGACGCGACAAAGCGAATCCATTATAGCCCCCCCCCCCACATTTTGTGGTGGGGGTATAAATACTGTCCCTCATTAGACTTTACTATAAAACTAACTGTATATATATCAAGTGTTTAAAATGAGCACCCATATGTATAGCTTAAATATTCTACCTTTTCATTTTTACCAAAGGTTATTTTATGAGCAATTTACATACAAACACATAGAAAATATCAATTTCACATATTGATTAGAATATTCCTCTAGCAGAATACCCATGTTTACTAAATTATCTGTTCTTTTCTGTCTATCTTAGGTTGAAGTTAGGTATTACTTACTATTTTTGTTTAATAAAATTTACCAGTTGTAAGGTATTAATCAAAAGCATAGAGGCCATGATGAGTGAATATTGATATATATTTTTTTACTGGCTTTATATACCTTAGAACAGATTTTTCTAGTTTGTTCAGTTAGCACATACTGTGTAAACATGAGTTACTTCCCCTTAAAATAGAGAAAACCTGAAACCCAAAAGAACACCCCAAACATCAAAATTAAGAAATGTTGCAGGCTCAGTTTTATTAAGCCATGCAAATTCATGGTAAAGTATTCATAAAAAAAAGATGGCCATGTTACAGCAGTTTTTGCAGAAAATCGGATAGCTTTCAACATCCGGATACTGGTACACCTTGTAAAAACAACCATTCTGTGCAACAGATAAACGTAATATATAAAATTAATAGGATAATCGTTTATAACAGTCCATTACCTATCCTTATACTAATTGGCAGGTGAACTTTCTTCTTGTAGGAAAATTTTGAAAATATATAAATGAATGAACGAATGGATACACATAAAGATATCTTTATATACATATATAGACCGATTATGTAAAATATTTGATTATGTGACTAGCGCCTGTGAATGGATATGGCATCAATGTAGACCACAACGATATTCGAAATCCGGGTTTTAGTATTCAAACTTCTCAAGTGTGTCGAAAGGATTTGCGAAATTGTGTAAATATATCACGCTTATATTTCGCGTATTGATAAAAATACTGTAATGTATATGATTTGAAAGGAAATGTTTCTATGTAACTTTTCACGGAAATGGGCTGTACAATGATTGCGTAAAAAGCCAATAAAATGTCGGCTGTAGAAATCGAAAGGAATTTTGTCACGTGACTTTTGCCCAAGCTACCGAAAACTACCCATCACAATATCACGGCGTTGAGACGCCGTGAAATAAATGCTGGCCTCTAATAAGTGCACGAGTCCAACAGAATCTTAACCCGGTATGGTACTAAACAATGTATAATGACTTCTTTGTAAAACACCACAATTTTTTTAACATCTAAACAAAACTTTATTCTTGAGATCCAAACTGCCCAATTAAAGTCTTATAGTCCTAGCTTGTTGTTGGCAAATATTTGAATGATCCCTTCGGATGCAACACAAGCCAAGTGCAGCTTTTTGTATAGTGATCCTGTCCGTTGAAATTTTGCCATGGCACCTTGTTCCTGCCCAACGACGTCATTCTACAGAATCAAAGGAGTGATCTCTGTAAAAAAATTGAAAAGTTAATGTTGCCAAACACAGTAGTTATTGACAAAATGGTGTTAAAATTGTGAGTATAATCCATAAAAGCTAGCAAAGCAATGTGCTTTCAAACTGTATAAATTTGGGTCCAAGTGGGAGCATCTCTGAAATCGAGTCCAAGTGGGAGCATTTTCCATTTTCATAAAAAATACTTTAAAAGACTGACTTTTGAATAGAAATATTTGAAACTTATAAAGAATAACGGGTATACATGACTCGGTTTATGTTCCGATACGTTAAAAATAATTTTAAAGAAGGTTTTCAACCTTTCATATATGTTTTGGGAGAAGTCCGAGTGGGAGCATTCAGAGAAAAACACTTATCCCGTTTTCAGGCCTAAACCAGGCAATAAATCTATAAACTTTTTTTACAATTATCTCAAGTACTATAGCCATTCTTTGGTGCGCTACATAATTTTTTAATACTCTTACGTTTTCTTATAATAAAATTGTATTTTACCTTCGATTCGACGAAAAAATGGTCCAAGTGGGAGCATTTAGCAGGTGCGCGATGACGTAGTATCCTACCATTGCTTTTAAAATTCCATTTTATTTAGTTCCGCCAATTGTTTTCTAGGGCACACGCATTCTTTTACTTATACCCCGGTCACATATTCACGGAATACGCCCACGGAAGAGCCACGGATTAATTCCGGCATCGTCCGTAGCTACCCGTACTGGTCAGTAGCTCTCCGTATTGTAACCATAATCAATCGTAGTAGTCCTTGTATATCCGTAGCGATCCTTGACAATTTTTGAACATGCACAAAAATTTGCTACGGAAAAATCAACCGTAGCGTATCCCTACTAGTCCGTATTAATCCGTACTGATACGTACTGGTCCGTACGAAAACCGTACTAGTCCGTACTGATTCGTAGTCCACCAAATTGTCAAGGATTTCCACGGTTTTGTACGGAGAACTACGTATTTGTACGGTTACTCTACGTATAAGCTACGGTTTTAATACGGATTAATACGGCATTGTCACGGAAAGCCACGATCGTAATACGTTGTACTACGGAGAGGCAAGGATTAGCACGGTCTTATACGGTTTAAGGAGGCAGTACACAGTTTCGGTCGTTTAGTTTCGAATTGGCCAGGGTGGAATTTACAAATAAGAGACAGTTTTGAAATTGAAGTGGATATTTGAGGTTCTAAATGTTTATAGTTACTATATTTCAAGTTTCAATGACTAGTATTGAGTTTCAGTTATTTAGTAAAATTGAATTTAGTGGCGTTAACCCTTGCTTTTTGAGAGAGCACCTGTCAGATGCGAACATGTGGTTTTTGGAGCTAGGCGGTGAATCAGCTCTTCAATTTGTAGGGTATGCAGAAGACTTAAAATAGTGAAAAAAGTAGGTGCATGACTCCCCGTTTGGATGTTATTTTCAGATTGTGCATTGTTTAATAAGGAAGAATCACTATAGCTTGTGATTTAATCTTTTGACGTTAATATCTTGTTGTATTTTGCGAATAGAGGTAATCCGCTCTTTTTGTCGTTGATTTTCGCGACCAAAACAATGATAAACACAGGGCTATGTGCCAGAAAACTAGAAGGTGGACATGTATTTTTAATTGTTTGCTGTGAGATACATATGTATATGTTAAATATGAAATGCATTTATTTCAGGTGTGTGATTACAGACTTGTGTGTGAGGTTTTGATTGTGGCGCAGTCAGTTGTTTGCCGAGAAGCCTTGAAAACTGTGTATTGCCCCCTTGCGTTGCAACACGAAACGGTACGGAATGGTACGGTCCACCACTGTTTAGTACGGATGAATTGAGTATCACGTACTTTTTCAAGGGTATAAATATACTACCTTCTTGTTAAAAACAGACATATTTGCGGAAACATTTAATAAATGATAATTACCATTTACTGGCTGCAACTTTATATTGAAATGGCTCAGAATGCGAAGGCAGTGGTCGAGCTGCTTGATGACATACATAGAAGTAAATTTATATTAACATCGTACTACAATTCAGTATTGATCTTCCAAGACATAACTTTTTTCAGATATTTAACATTTCAATTCTAACACTGTCGGGGATTTCTCTTATATAAACAAAAAAGGTTACAACAATACAATTGCCGCTCCTATTTCCTCCCTCTGTATTTTCAAACCAACACATTTGATAATTAAAAGCAAATTTTTGTTGGATTTTGTTCTGTAAGTATCTCGAATGTGATAGAAAATGGTCAAACTAAGAAAATTAATCCGAACACCAATATCTTTAATCCAGTTCTTTCGTTGTACATACGTTTAAAGTGTTGTTTACGTGATGCCTCAATATAGCGCCAAAAAGTGCGTGCAAAACAAGAACTATATTTCAGTGTCGCAAACCAATTTAATTTCACATTTATTTCACTATAATTACTCTGTATTTCACTTGAAATATATAAAAGTGAAAAGAAATAAACACACAAAAATTTTATCAACGTTTTCAAAATGTATTATTGTTTTAAAGTTTCTGCAAAGTTTCGGTAAAAATAAGTCATTTATTGAAAAAAGAACTGACAGATGAAACCATTCTGTCTGTCAATGGTTAATTGATAATAAACTTTCCCTTCACTTATCCAAAACAGATAAATTATCGTTTGGATCTAAACATATGTTTGATATAGTTACAGTCAACTTCTTGAGTCAAACATTTAGGTGCTACACTTGATCAGTCTCTCTCTCCCTCTCTCTGGTAAATCAATTTTCAAATTCTGTCATTAAAAAGGCCAATGCAAGGTCAACGTTCCTGTACAGAAAAAGTAACAAAAACTTGAATATGAATTTAATTGATTATGAGTATTTAGCGACCGGTTATAAGTTTGCGACCCGGCCGAAAACTAATTATCAAAATCGGCCCACTGAACACCAGTACTTGCACAAACTGAAACAAAGACGTCACATTTTACGTCATCAAAAGCTGAAGTAGGTTTAAAGGATGAATTTCTTGATTTTATGATAAGAACTTAATGGTATTTACGAAAGATTTATGAAAATATAATGAAAACTGCCAAATTCATTCCGAAAAGTGAAAATAAATTGTATGTTGGATACAACTAGAAGTAGAAGCTACTGTTCTGAAGGCATTCAGTAGAATTCTACAGTGACATGAATTTGAAGGAACATCAATCTGTCTAATGTAAAAATTGTTCTCCAAAATTTTGTTTGAACTCTTCCAATAATTCTTTAAAAATATTTGCCCCTAGTATTACGGGTGTTTTAGATTAATAATTCGTGTCTGGTACCATTAGAAATAAACCTGGTTGAGTTTTGTGTTTGGAAGACCTTTTATTCAAATGTATTTCAATAAAGCTTTTGACGTTCTGCACATTCAATACTAAGGATGACTTAAATTGGCTGAAATTATGCTGCGTCTTGTAAAAAATTCTTAACAAATGTATGTGAAATTTTACTGACGCAATTACTAGTATCTAGTAAAGCTGCTGTTTAATAATTGTTAAGCATTATGTCAGTCTCATAAGTGTCTCCAAATAAATTGGGATCTTTTTGATCAGTGCTCTTGTTTGATCCCTCAACAAATGCACTTATTCTTTTAAAATCCTTATTTTATGTTGGCTTCATGGGACAATCTCTTGCCATGTATCCTTATAATTACATATATAACAAGTTCCCATAAATGTGTTGAATGCTAATGGTCTTCTTTGTACATATGTTCCTCTTCCTTGATAACCGCCATTTCTTTACCATCCACTAAAATACCCTCCTCTATGCTGAAATCTGTAACCTCCCCTATATTGGTGTTGACTGCCTTATTATGAATTTTGTCGTTGTTGTTGATTCGTCTTTTTAGCCTATTTTCCTTTCTGAAATGTGTCCATCTTAACAAAAATGTCTTTAACTATCTATTTCTTTTAACTCTTACGGTTCCATTTTTCTCTTTGGCTTTCATTACTTTGTTGAGTTACATGACATATATTTACTTTGCCAGAAGAGTTGATGTCTACTTCGAATTTTCTATGTTTCGATGCAAACGTAGTCTAGGAAGTGTTTACTTTTATATTGATTGTATTAAGTTCTTGATATAATGCTTCATGTAGTACTCATCTTTTTGTATAGCTCCAAGTTGTATTGCTTGTGTATGTAACTCTTCAAGTTTTGACGCGTTAGTATTAACACTCTGTCAAAACCTTTTGTGTATAATTTTGCTGAGTCTTGTTTGTCGGATTTCAATGTTTGCATAGGTTCTGTTGAATTTCTGAATGATTTCTTTTACTGTCACTCCAGTTCCTAATCTTCTTACAATATCTCCTGCTGTACATTTACAGCTCTTTTTATTCCTAAGAGGATCTGCTCCTCTGTTAACATGTTGACTGTCATTAAAGATCCAATCTCGAATTTAAATGTCTCCCAGCTTACTTCTCCTTTGCTTTCATCTGCATAAAAAATTGACAGTTTTGGAAAATGATATTGACCTAGTGTTTTCTGCACAAATGCTCGTTGACTTGCTGTACGTAAATAATTATTTGATTAATAAAAATGGGGATAACAAATCTGTAAGTGGTGTCAGCAATGCATTCTCTGTAGGTTTTGTTTTGTCAGAGGTGTTCTCATTGGATTAATTGTCAATCTTTTTTTTTGGAAAATGTGTAATTGAGGGTATTATTTCCTTCTTATATAATCCTTCACCAAACTCCTTTCTCCTCTCAGACCTCCAAACAATTTCCGTAAATCATCTGGAGTTCTATAAATGGCTCAATATGTAAAGCCTTGAAGGATTCCAAAAAGTTTATTTTCATTTCTCCAAAGCTCTCTCGATCAGTATCTTCCATTTCTTCTCCTCCAACCGCCCCAAACTCCTTTGATGGATCCATTTTAAGTTAAGGTCAACGTCTCTCTATGAAAGGTATCACTTACTATAGTTCCAAGTGTTATTCTGAGTTATTTTACTATTTTCAGTACTATTTCAAAGCACTAATTATTCAAGCACTAATTCTAAACACTTATTTCATCACCTTGACTTCACAGTATTGTTATGCAGTTCTATTCCAAAGCACTAATGATTTAAGCACTTATTCGTAACACTTTATTTCAGTACTTTCAACTCACAATAATTATGTTTAGGAGCAGTAATCCAGTGGTAGGACGCGCGCTTTGGGATCGAGAGGTCCAGGGTTTGAACCCAAACAGGGGCACTGGTAATTTCCTTGAGCAAGAAATTTACCTTCGATTGCTTCACTTCACCCAGATGTAATTGGGTACCTGCGAGGGTGGTATAATTCCGTTGCGCCAAAGTGTCGGCTGCACTAAGCGGAGTTAAAAGACTCCCCAGGGAGATTGATAGATAGATACGAGTAGCCCGATGTCCAGTGGCAATAGCTGTTAGTCGGTGAACGTGCGTAAGACTATAAAATGCAATTACTTTATCTTTTTCAATTGCAGTACTATTTTGCAGTACTATTCCATATAAAACAATTTCAAATCACCATGCTCTTTCAGTATTATTTTAAAAATTAAGTGTCACAGGACTATTCTCGACAATATTCAAGCACAAAGCCAATCCGTATTATCTCCTCAACGCATTAAGTCAAATTAGACTATTCTACATGCACAACTTCAATTTACACAAATACGGCAGCACTTTTCTCGCAAAATATATTTCATAGCACTTAATTTTGTTTTGTTTTGAGTACTTCTCTCAGGAGAATAATTCACACGGTCAATTCTTATTAAAAAACAAAACTATTGTTTTAAATTAAATTTCACAGCACATATTTTCAAAGCTCTTACTTTTATTCTAGCACTATTTGCTGCCTATAATTTCAAGCACTTTTATCACAATATAACAACATAACACGGATATTCATTTCAAACACTATTATCAAAAAAGCACAAATCAAATTATTTCAAGCACTATGCGCTATCGTCACAATCACTAATTTCAAGCACTAATTTCACAGCACTACTTTTTAAGTACTTTTCACACAAGATTCCAGTACTAAATATTTATTTCGAATTCCAGTGTTATACGCAACACTATTTCACTTTCATATTAAAATGTATGGAATTGTAAATACAAGCACTGTCAGCACTATACCATATGATAATATATTCAGAGCTTTGGAGACATTAATAGGATCGGTAGTACTTCAAACAATGGACATGGACACATTTTGAACTGCTTTTTAGGTTTGATGATAATAATATAAAAAACCTAAATCATATCAAACTTAAGATAGATCATTGATAATGGGCACTATAAGGAACTGTAAAGTTGACAACATAGGACAGTTATATGTCTTAAAGGTCACCTGTATGCAATATTTGAATAAAATTTACCGTGTGGTGTATGAGTTATGGATATATTTCTGAACTAAACCTTTGTTATTAGAAGGGCTTTTTTCAGACATGAGGAGACTCTAAATAATCTATAATATCATCATTATAAAATGTTTTCCTATTGCTCATTGTTAAGAAACTAATAATAACATTCAGGTAACATATTACACGAGCAAAATGATTGTTTCTAAACAAAATGTTTTTCATGTGTATAAAAATGTTACCCTACCCCATCCACTTTAAACACTTATTTAACAATGTCCATATATAAAAAGCCTTATTCAAAATATCCCTAAAATTTATCCCATTGAGGAGCTGTTTTCAAAGCTTGTTTAACTTTTTTAAAGGTATATTGGTTGAACATGCAAAATATAAAATACTTTTACCGTGTAGTTTTTATTTTAATAAACTTTGAAAATATCTGGTATATATTTGCTATTAAATTTGGCATTATTTAGCAAACATTATTTCATTAAAATAAAACACTTTTGTTCTTCCATAAGGGATCTGAGAGATACAAAAATAAAAAAAACAAGAAAGAAAAATAAATGTTACCCCTTCTGGGGTTGAAACATACGCCCCTAATGTGGTTGACAAGTTCTAGCCTATTTAAATATTCTTCAGAGTGGAGGTAATGCATTACCCATGATCTACTTGAATATAAAAACTTTTGATATTATTATTTCAAAATATATTATTAATGTTCTTATGAGATGTATCATAATGACATTTTACATGGGAACATTTCTTTTTAACAGGGGGAGATTGTCGAATGTTAATTAAAGTACATTCTATTAATACGTAATACTATGTTTCTTTATATATGTTGCCTGTCAAATACATCGTCCGTTAAATACTTAATCCTTAAAAGTTATAGTACATTATCCTTTAAAGTACATTGGCATTCAAGTACATTGTCATTAAAGTACAATAAAGGGAGATGACCATATTGAGAATCATAATTATTGTGTTTGATATATTCACAATACATGTTTATTGTAGTTAGTTATCAATCTATGACTATAATAGATTTTTAGTAAGTTAGTTGAAGCGGAGTTATTTTGACGAGACAATGACAGGACGTCATTTAAAACAGGGCGGAAATGTGTAACCGAGTGCTATTTTTACGGTTTATTGTTATTTTTCCAAGAAAGACAACTCTTTCGACCTTGTTTGGTGTGTCATTATGTCCCTTTGACAAAATCTGCTATCTGCTTATCCATGATCCCCTTCCTAAAGTTAGGGTCACCTGAGGTCATTCTTTGTTTTCTTACTTAGAAATTATTATTTAAATATAATTAAGGTTTGAGGAATTTGGTATTGGTATATTTTATTCATTTGTTCTTAAAAGTGTCTTAATGTCAAACTAAATGAAGACTTATTTTAATAAATACAGTTGTGGGTTTGATAAAAGCTATTTTCATAAATTAGTAATATTCTTGAGTGTTATCTCGCTAGAATTCAAGATGGCAACTTTTGCCCTTGATTATATTGGGGAAAAGTTTATTCCCTATGATTTTGTTCATACTTACAGGATTAGGTCAAGTGAAAATAGGTGTTATATTTATGTCACAACAGAAGGTTTGGTACATAGTCATTTGCTTTTTATAATGACGGTTTTGTATTGTGTAATGAAATACCCTCTTATATATATATATATAAGCCTTAGGATGGAATCAAAGTTGTATGATTATAAGTTATCAGTCAATTATCAGACAAAATACGCCCCCAGTGAAAATGTTGCCAAAATGATGAAAATCTCAGTGAAATTTCACCAAATGTCCAGGAGATTTCACCGAAATGCATAAATATTATCAAAATGATAGAAATTTGGCGAAATGTGAGTGAAATCTCACTGAAATTTGGCGCAATCCATTTCTTAAAAAAAAAAAAACTCCTTTAAGTACGGCTGTCGACGCGTTAAACTATTGTCTATCCTTTGATTGTACGATGTACTTAACGAGGTCTAAAAACGTTTAACTTAGAGAGTTATTCTATATTTAAGTAGCATTTTCTGTCCTCGGACCAAAACTTTATATTTTTAAGAGATTTTATTAAAAAAGCAAATGGACATGGAATGTCAGCTGCAATCTCATAAGTTCAACAGTTCCAGGTTTATCAACGGTTATATTAACCACTCAGTTTTTTTATTAGAAGTGCCAATAAATGCTGTCCCTATAAAAATCAGCAATTGTGAAAAGTTTACAAATCTATTGACAATTTGACACCCCTTATTTTATATGTATGCGCCAGTCAATTATGGTGTAAAACACACATTTACAACAGTTTTTCTATTATTTTTCAAAGTTTGAAATCTGTCCCTAAAATTTATGTCACTCCTGTAACATAATCATAATTAGTAAAACGTGTAAACTGATCTAAGCTATTAAAATCAATCAAAACCTCTAATATAAAGAGAGGAAGCTAAATAGTAACAGGGGGGAATAATGGTTTACTTTTTCAAACAAACAATATAAATTGATACTCATTTTGGTGTTTTTTATGTTACAGTATAGACAAAATATGTTACAGTTATTATAGACTTATGTTATAATTATAATACCTTATGATGCCAAAATTGACCATATTCTTTGTATATAAGCTATCTTAATAAAAGTTTTTAAAACTAATTTATTAATTTCTCAGAGATATTTGTTAGGTTGCTTCACCTAGACTTAAACATTGTTACACGAGTGACAAATATGTAACAGTTTAAGCGTTTAGTATAAAAAAAATGTTTTAGGGGGGTGTAGCTTCTGCTTTTATCGATATAATTGTAATTCAGAATTTGAAATAATTGCATATTTCTAAGATACGTGTTTTATACTTTTTAAGCGGTATAGATTTCAGTTACCAGACAGATTATGATAAGTCAGTAGAAAGTTCTGAATCAAATGAAAATTGTAAGTCAGTAGAAAGTAGTATTTGTAAGATGACAGTAGTCGTAATAGGTCAAAAAGTAATTAAGATGAAAGTTATAGGTTACTAGGAAGTTGCTAGTCGTTACATAATTGTAACTCAACTCAGTCAAAAGTTTCATGTCGACAGGATGTAGTTGTAAATTTCAACATTCATGACTGGATTTCCCTATAAACTTTCTCCAGCAATCTTATTTATCACACATTCGACCATTTACTAGCATTTAAGAAGTACTTATCAAAGCAAAACTAGGTGAGAATAACTATGACCGTATACTTGGATTTTGAAATCAGATGAATGTCTTACATTTAGTTTCTTCTTTAATAACTGAATTTAATATAAGTTTGATTAAATTGTAAAGTACCATGCATGTATATTTTTGTCACTGCTGTAACAAAAATGTCTTTCCGATGACTAAAATGTCACTCATGTAACAAGATGTAAATGTCATTATTATTTAATCACAGTATTGTCAGATAAAAATCAAACACTACATAATAGCTTTCAGATGACATTTAATCTTAAGATAAAATAAAATGGAATTCAATAAAAGTTTGGTAAAATAACAAAGTACCATGTATACTTATTTTTGTCACTGCTGTAACAGAAGCTTAATTCCTTTAACAGTACATGTCACTCATGTTACGTCACATAAATAAGAATTATTATTTTACTAAGGTCTTATCAGATGGAAATGAAGTAACAGTTCATAATATTCAGATGACATTTTTAGACATTCTATGCATCTTAAGGCAATTTAAAATTACATGAAATTACATAAACTCCAATACTCTAAATATTTACGTTTAATCAATATCCGGCGATCTGCTTGATAATCTCACTCGACTTGAAACGGACGCGGTTGTAGGATATTCAACGATTACAAACATTTTAGTAAATTATGCATTTAATAAGTTATGGATTGTAGCTGCTTTTGATTACGTAGACAAATTAGGAATAAGAGGACGAATGCTTCGATGGATAAAAGATGTTCTTGCTACAAGATCCATTAAAGTTGAATTTAACGGCTCATAGTCCAAACAGTGAATGCATCCCCAAGGGAAGTGTATCGAGCCCGATAATATTAAGTCTTATTATGAATACCTTAAGCGAAACAACATGCTCATTTATTACACAGACTTAAGCAATAAATACAAAGTTTTACAATTTGTAGATGATTCTGTCCCATGGTTAATGTCTGGTTCTAAACAATTAGCAGTTAAGAAAATGCAGTTATTGTTGAATGAAGTTGACAAATGGAGTAACACAATCGTTATAAATACAATAAAAGCAAGCAATCTTTATTGAAAACGTTCAAACACAAACGCATTAAATGTATTTAATTACAAAAATATTCTAAAATTGATGTTAGGAAATGTTAAATTAAACAACAATAACAACAACAAAAAAACTGTTATAGACATTCCTAGGCATGACAATTGACAAACACTTAATGTGGAACGCCAATATTGATTAATTAATAATTCGGTGCCAAAAAAAAATCTAAATGTAACGAAAGCAATACGTTACGGTGTGCCTCCATGTCAGTTTCCAGTAATGAAATAAATACATAAATTTCCGGTCCCATCCGAGTCTTTAAGGACGTGTATATCGGATACAAAAGAAATATGCTTATTCCAGTCAAAGCGCCAATCTAATTTCAGTATACATGCGAACATTTATCGTTATGCATCTGATTTTATAATTTCTTTCGAAACCATCCTGGCAAAAATATAGCAAGAAACTTATCAATTTTCTGCTTTTAGCTTTTATTGTAATACTATGCTTTAAACATACTACGAACATTTTTCCTACATTTTTCAAAGACAAAATGACCCTCTAACGGCGTTGCATATTTTACCTGCGTTTTCTCAAACTATAAATAAAAGCTATTCATATCAAACTTGGAATACTGAATACTTTCATATTGCCATGAAAGAACGCCATTTTAAAATGATGCTTACCATTTCTGCAGAATAATGCACCCTCTTCCTTCTTGATTTTTATTAAATTAATGTCAGTGTGCCGACAGAAAAAAGAAGATATAGTGAGTGCGTTTTATTGGGCACCTCAATGATGCACAGCAGTTCTGTTTGATGCGCCAAATTGGAACTGATTTACCTTTCCCAGACCACTGTATTCTACTTGGTGACCTAATATATCAAAATAGACACCCAATTGTAGCTTGTATTCCGAAGTTCAGTAACGACTGATGAACGCACGACAACAGTTAAAATGACGATCTTTAAACAGGAATATTCGACAGTATCGTGTAAGATGATGGCGGATTTGGAAACGCTTTTGTGCGTCGTGTTGCGCTAGTTGTCCGACTTTTGTCTTGTCGTCCTGTCGCTAACAATGCACGCCAAAACGGCGCGTTGTCGTGCGGCGTGTTGTCGCGTTGTCACATTGTCGTTCTGCTCAAATCGAGGATTGGCTTAGAAGCCAAGCGACAGGTGGACAGCGCAATTACACGCGGCACTAAAACACGCCGTTTGGCTAGAGACAGGACGACAAGACAACAGTGCGACAAAGCGCTGTTTGGCGTGTTTTGCTAGCGGCAAGACGAAAAGGAGATAACGCTATATGTTGCGTTGTCGCTATCAACAACGCAACGCACAAATTTTACCAAATCAGCCACCAAATACTTAGTGTTCGAGTTCCGTTTAATAAATTTGTGAATAAAAATGTTCTTTATAAAACTGCAAACGAGTATCAAGCTACACTTAGGCCAGATAGATATTATAAAGTTAAATGCTTTTGAGACGACCCCCGTAGGAATATCAATGTCGATGTCCGTTACCGTTCATAAATGTCTAATAGGCTGGTAAAAAGAGACTGCTATGTTTATAGATTGCCCTTAGTAATTGCACAAAACATCTGGTCTGTTGACAATTATACTAAAGGATATCTAAAATATTCATATGAAATCATGTTGTCACTGGTAATAGAATAAAACATTTCGTTGTTGTATGGAAACTGGTAATAAATAAACATTATCATTGTTGCATACAAATAGCACTTTTAAAAGTTTAAAGTTAATTATATTTAATTATAAATTCGCGATCATGGTGCGTTTTATTAGCTCACCTGAGCGCACATTGCTCAGAGGTGAGCTTTTGTGTAAGTATTATGTCCGTCGTTCATCTTTTTCAACAATTTTTGTAAACATCATCTCCTCCTAAACCACATGGAGGATTTTGACCAAATTTTACAGAAATGATCATTGGGTGATCCTCTACAAAAATGACATAAATTGTTAAAGTCTAACACATAATTAGGTCACATCTGCCAAAAATAGATTTTAGAAATTACATCACTACAATGCCAAAACATGGATATTTGGCAAATAGCATCACCTTCTGTTTTATACAAAAGTTTTACAACTTATGCCCCTTGGGTCAAAAATGGCATTAGGTGCCACTTTATTTACACAGGCTGAAAAAAGAAAATATACTTTGTCTTCCTTTATAAAACTGTAATGCCTAAAAGCATAATTATTTAGCATATAGCAATTTCGAGTGGACCTTCACAAAAGTAATACATAGCATGCCCTGCCCAGGGGTCACTTAGTTTATATAGGCTTAAAAGTAAAAATTTGTTTAAATCTTCAATTTGTGAAACTTCATTGCCAAGTGCTCAGATATTTCGCATGTAGCATTGCCTAGTACACCTCTATAAAATTATATAAGTCATACCTCTGGGATGAAAATTGACCCTACTCTGGGGTCACTTATTTTGCATAGACTTGTTAAGTCTCAACAATGCTCTCCCTTAAAAGAAATTGCCAAGAGCGTATATATTTTGCACGAATCATTACCTTGTGGACATCTTCAAAAGTTATATATATATATATATATATATATATATACGACCCAGCAGGCACTCGACGTTGTTTCAACGTTGAAACAACGTTGAAATTTGGTCGTGACGTTGTTCAAGCAATATTCAACTATGGACGACCATACGGATATATAGCCAATGTATATGCAACGTTTATTCAACGTTGGTTATGGTCGAACTTTTTACTTTTAGTTTAATCATTATATAAACTTTTATACCACTAATTTTGTGTTATTATTCCTTTATTGAATTAGTCTGTAAGTGATTTTTGTCAGAAAAATTTGCGTTACAATCGTTTTCCGTATATTTAAAATTAGCGCTGAAACAAATAAAGTTGGGAATAATTTTTCACTTTCTATTAACGCTTTAAATATTACTTAATATGTTTTGTTGTTTGTTGTTTTATTTTTTAGTTCTTTATGAATAATATTAAATAAATTGATATTAGTCAAAACCCCGTTTATAAAATAACGCTGGTCAGGGGAAGTAATTGTTGCGGTCAATGATTTTGTTTGTTGTCTATGATTATCGTTTGTGCAAATGGTGGCGCTGTTTGGAAAATTTGAAAACAACACGATTGGCAATTTATTTGGATTTCGGAGGTATTACCGTAATGTTTTACTTTAGTTTACTGATTATTTTCTAAAATATTATTATTTATTCTTAAAATTCTACTTTAATTTACTTTATGAAATAAATGAGAGATGAAAACACATGATTGAGTTGATTTGACACGTTTTCGCGACCTAATTGAAAGATTTGTGATCGGTAGGCCTTGTAAGCATGAAGTTATGGATGTCCTTGGCAATTTATGATTTTACAAATCTTGTCTTTCTTTAATTTATTTTTCATATTATTAAACAATTATCTGTACTATATCCTAATTAGAATTTAATCAATTATAAACTTGAAACCTATAAAGTAGTTCGGCCCACATAATTTACGTCCCAAGACGATTCGTCAATATATATATAAATCTATTTCTATTTTATTATATATTATTTTATATTCTAGATCCTGGTCCTGGTTGAAATTTAGAGTATTGCAGCTGTAGCCTGTATACCATACATTCAACATGAAAAGGACTGTCAGGTTTGTTAAATTGAAATTTATTCTTATTAATTTATATATTGGAATTTCTTTACAATACAAAGTATATTTTTTTTTACTACTGGATATTTATCTTGTCTTAAAATATATTATTTTCGGAATATTCGTGTAACATTATTTATATAAAATTTACATGTTTGTTGATTTCAGGATGCTGTATAAAATGGTCTTAGCTAGAGCCTAGAATGTTAATTTCTTCAAAGTTGGGAATATGCTGCAAGGAACTGACGGGGAGCATTTTTCATAGGTGAGACTTTTAAATAGCTTCTTTTTAAAAAGATTTTGTTGTCTTATATACAGTATTTGCTGTCAATAAGAAACTTAGCTATGTTTGAATTTCTATGCTGTTTTATGATGAAAATCTTAGAGAAAAGCATTTTAAGATAAAAACAAATCACTAAGTCGAGTAATTATATGTATAATTTGAGATTGACCAAGTCACTTTTAACTAAAACTTCTTATTTTTATTTGCAGAAGCAGTAAGAGACAGCCAAATAAGTACACAAACACTTGACATACCCAGAAAGAACAGATTGTAGTTTAATTGTTAAAACTATTAAAGTGAATTTAAGCTGCACTTGAACTGTATTTTTGAAATAAAATATCTGAAGTATTTAATATTGTCTTGATATTTTGTTAAACTTGGTTACTTTGCTTTATATCCAAAAATTAAAGTATGGTGGGTTTTCAACGTTGAAATGACATTGAAACTTCAACGTTGTGCCAACGTTGAAGCTGCAACGTTGTATCAACGTTGAAAATTCAACGTTGTTTCAACTTTCAAATCCGAATATAAATCCAACCTTGTTCAAACGTTGAAATCTGACCATAATTCAACGTTGAAACAACGTTGATGTGCCTGCTGGGGAGTATCACAACTGACCCGCCGTGAAGGTCGCCTAGTTTAAATTGACAGGTAAAAGAAAATACTTCTAAGTCTTCTTTTCTGAAATTACAATGCCAAGAGATTAGATATCTAGCAAGTAGCATTGCTTAGTTGACATGTAAAAAAGTTATACATGTATAAATCATGCCCCTGGGGTCAAAATTGGTCCCGTTCTTTTGGTCACTTGTTTAAGATAGACATTTAAATTTGAATTGTCTAAAAATCGTCTTCTCTTAAATAATATAATGAGCAGATCCTAGATATTTTGTTTGTAGCATCAACTTGTTTGTGACCGTCTACAAAGGCTATATAAATCATGCCCAATTTGTCAAGATTGGCCCTGCCACGGGGGTTATTTCTTAAATAATCTTCTTTTGTGAAAATTCATTTAACAAAAGTTGCCACGCCCTGGGGATCACTTTTTTATAATTGTACACTCTGGAAAAGACAAACTCAATCTTGACCTCATTACTCGCTTTGACTTTTTCTAGAAATGTTTTTAGGTGAGATATCCTGGGCTATCATGACCCTCTTGTCAATATTTATCAACTGAAAACATTGATTTGCTGGCAATTACTTGATTGTTTGCGCAAAGACAACATGCAGAACTATTGCTTTATTATCTGCTTACTTGTGTTAGACGGCTTTGTTTTACCTATAGCCTGTCGGAACATAAAGTTTTCAAAACAAGCCGATTTGAGCGGGTTTACCTGTCCTACAATGGATAAGGGTTTTGAATACGATAAGTTGAATTTAATGCAGTGTCTGAAAACTTGTGCTGATAGCTCGTCGTGTTTTGGCGTGTTCCACGACGAAGCTAATATGCACTGTGTGGGGTGCAATAACGAATTTCTTACTCATTCATCGGCCCCATCTCTAAACGGAATGAAGTACTTTAGACGTCAAAGTAAGTAATTTTAAAGATATTCTAACCTCAAATTTCATAATTGAAAAAATATTTATAATTGCTACACAGTGTTTTTGTAAATATAAAATAAACATATTTTAACGTCACACAAAGTAGATATGTTGTGTTTTAAATTATACACACTAGGTGGTTACAATATGAATATATAGTGTAGCTTTTTTAAGAAAAGGTTCCAGTAATCTCTTACATGAATATTGTTCAACCATTTTTGTTCTGACGATGCCCATTTTTCTTCCTGTTTTTTTGAATATGTTATTTTATAGCTGTCTGTGACACACAGGCTTCATAATCTATAGTGCTTTCTTGAAATTCTATTTTCTTTAGTTCTGACTTTCGTTTTCGCGTTAAGGGCACACGTATTATTTGACCTACAGTTAATTTGACCTACGCCTTTTAATGTCCTTACTTCTTGGGTAGTGGGGATTAAAGAATCCGTTTAACTGTCTGTCCGTATACCAAACAATAGTAAAATATTTGGACGTCCGTGTCCTTTGGACATCTTTCTTCATATAATGACTTTAAAGTGTCACATTGAATTTCAGATCATATCGCAAGGGTTGTTAGAGCACATTAACAAAATATCACAATATCAATTGTTGTGTTCTGCTTTGGCCGGTGCATAGACGGTAGATTTCATTTACAGTTATCGTCCTTGACCAGACTCAATCAAATCAAGCTTGAAACATTTGCAATTATGTCGTTTAAGATTACCTTAATTTTTTTCCATTTCTCAATGTATTTAGTAAATGGATACTCACATGTTTTAAAATAAATATTTGATACAGAGTCAATTTTACAACAAATCAACATATCAACTCTTTAGGTCATATAAAACCGGCAGACACGCTCTAAATGGATGATAATGATACATGGACTACTAAGACTAGCAGAATTTAATGGGAAGTTATAATACTTTCCTAAAACCTATTTAAAAAATACAGCTCTAGAACCTTATTACATGTAACGCCAGATGTGGGTTTGGAGGAGTTTGGGTTAAATTAAAAAAACAGCTACTTAGTATTTTAACATTAAAGTGTTAGATCAGTCTTATGAAGGTATTTTATGGATATCACTGCAAGATAAAATTCCAGGAGCTTTTTTTGTATGTGAAGCTTACCTACCTCAACAAGGATCAAGTATCTATGTTAATGCACACGATTTTTTTGATCATTCACAAACCAATATATATGAATTTCAAAATGCAGGTAAATTTATAATATGTGAAGATTTTAACAGTCGTACTGCAAACATGACATATTTTATAGAAGAAATTGATGATGTAAATGAAAAGCATGTTATTGACTTTAACAAAAATTTATATGGTGAATATTTCATTAAATTTTTGATAGAAAGTAACTGCTGTATTTTAAATGAAGAAAACTATACCACAAATGATTTTACGTTTGTCTCGACTCGGGGGAAATCTGTTGTAGACTACATTATTATTCCTTATGAATATCTTGACAACTACCAAGAATATAACGTTATTAGACCTACTGAACTACTAAGTAGAAATGTATCTTAACTTGCTTGGTATAGAACCTCGTATTATACCATGTATACCGGATCATTCTATTATTTCATATATTTTTAAATTAAGTCAATTGAATAATATATATAGAAGTTGAAGTGATAATGACACAAATATTGGTAAAAGAAATCGACCTTTTGACATGAATTTAAAGTAATATGATGTATGAAAAATATTCCCAAATGTTTTTGTAATGATCTGCTATCGCACAATGTGTTAGAAACTGTTGAAAGGCTTGATATAGAAAATAGAAATCAAGAAGAAGTAGACAATATTTACTCACAATTTCTTCATTAGTTAAAACTGAAATGCAAGATTAGCTTTCATGCAAATATTCTATAATTAAATATGGAACAAGTAATAAGAACAGAATATTGTGAAAGCATTGATGGAATAATGATTTATATAATGACTTGTGTGATGCTTAAAAAATTGGCGCAATGTAATAATGGTCATAAAAAAGATTGAAACATGAATTTGTAAGCAAACGTTAACATTTTGACCGTAAAGTTCAGAGTTGGAAAAGGTCTCACTAGTTTAGTGTACAAAATGAATTATTATCACTTGCTAAAGAGAATTCTCCTGATATTTGGAGGTCGATTGGAAGGGTTGGGATAAGGGATAACAGAATAAGTGATATCACTTTGGAAGTTTTTGATAATAATGGTGTACTATCGCAAGAAAAAGATGTTTTTGATAAATGGAAAAATGATTTTTGTAATTTGTACAATTCAAGTAATGATATAATTGTTGATAGTAAAAATGTTGATGTTAACTTGTCAATCAATCCTGATATTGATAGTGTTAATACAAGATTTACCGAACAAGAAGTGAAATTAGCTGTACTTGACATTAAACGAAACAGAGCTATTGGCCTTGATGAACAGTGTGGTGAAGTATTGAAAAACGAATTTGTAATCTCTTTTTTGCATATTTTACTAACAAATATTTTAAATCAGGATTTTTGCCACAGATATTGAACAAAACTTTTATTAAACCAATTCCTAAGTCAACAACTAGTGACAAGTTATATATATTGTACATTAATAAATAAAAGACTAAATGCATGGTGTTTTGAAAAAGAATAAATTTCTAAAGGTCAAAATAGGTTCAGACCAGGTCGGAGTACAGTAGATCACATTCAATCTTTAACAAGTTTTATTGATACTAGAAAGAAACAACGTCTGTCAACTTTCTGTGGCTTTATAGACTTTAAAAAGGCATTTGACTCAATAGAGAGCTTTTATACATTAAATTGTCTAAACACAGTCAACTTATAAATGCTGTAAAGTCAGTTTATGGTTTTTGGTTTTTACGTATACAACGTACTAAAACAGGGTTGCCCCTTGTCACCTTTACTATTTAACTTGTATATTAATGATCTGGCCTTGACATTGAAAGCCACAGACAGTGGGGTTGATATTGATGATGAAAACGTACCAACCCTGTTATATGCCAATGCTATTGTACAGAAATTGAAATGATCTTCAAAGTATGTTAAATGTTCTTCATAATTAATGTATTACAAACCATATGAATGTTAACCCACTCAAATCCAACATTCTTCACTTTAGAAATCCACCTTTAACTTGTTCAGATTATGTGTTTAAATTAGGAGATACAACTTTAAACTAAGTTAAACAGTACAAATATCTCGATCTTGTTTTGACAAATTGGAGTAGATTAAGTAATATGAATGTAGGGAGGTTGAATAAACAAATATTTTTATTGGCAAGAAATAAGGTAACAGATGTAAAAATTGGAATTTTAAAGTCTGTACGTTGTTTAAGAAGTATCATATGGAACGATTTTGCAATGTTGAACATCCGATTCAAAAATAAGAGCTGTTTAATATTATACTGCCTAAAGTCCTGGAAGATTACATTCATAATTGGAATTGTACTGTTAATCAAGAATCAGGCCGAAATGGCTCTGGTTTTTAAGAAACAAATTAAGATTATATGAAACATTCAAGAATAACTTTGAAACTGAAAATTATTATAAATAATAATTATAAAAAATAAAGTTAGTTTTGAACAAGTCACACAGGGGTGCCTTAGCTAAATTTCGCAGTGACACAGCTCCAATCGGTATAGAGCTAGGACGCTACAATGTTTTGCAAGTGGAACAACGATTGTGCTTTCACTGTCAAACTATTGTAGAGGATGAAAAGCATGTATTATCATATTGCCCTCTATATGATTCCATTCGTAACGACTTGATTCGAGAAGCACAAATGCTAAACAATGGTTTTGATGCCCTCTCAGACATTGATAAAGTAGGATATATTCTCTCAAATGCAGACATTGTATTTTAAACTTGCCAAAACCTATTTTAACATATTGAATAGAAGAAAACTAATTTTAAACACCTGAAATTATTTAAAATAACTTTTATGTGTTCTTAGTTATACATGTACTATCTAGAAAATACATTTGCTAAAAATCTGCTAAACCGGATTTTGATTAAATCTAACCACAATATCAATTTCTATATAGAATTTTTGGAGTCGGCATTTTAATTTACTTCAGTAGATTCATTTTATCATATGTTCACAACTCTGGTTTAAATTAGCAAGGGTAGATTTTTAGAATTTTACATGTAAATAGTAAATCAACCTGTAGTCTCTTGTAAATCTTATAAATTGGCAATGTGCATTTATATTGTATTTTATATGCATTTTAACTGTGAACAATGATGAGACTGTAATAATAAACAAATAAATACTCAAAGTAAAAGCTGATATTACAAAGATTGTACTTTTTCCCTTTGTAATGCTTGTAATAAAAATGCATTCCATTCGTGACTCTAAGAGTTTAAATTCAATCTAATTTTCATTTTTGCTAAGAAAAAAGAGATCAATTCAAAATCCATATCAGTCATACCAGACTGCCAAAACATCAGTACATGTTTTGAAGGTATAATTCTACTCATATAAGAAACAGTTTAAAACCTTCTTCAATCAACAATGTGTTAACTGTTAATTCAGTTGTGCGCATTTTCGTTTATGCATATATTGTTCAATTAACAATGCGTTAACATTTACTTCCGTTGTGCGCAATTGCGTTGAAACAAATCTTGTTCAATTTACAATGTGTTAACTGTTACTAACTTTGTGCATTATCATTTAAACATATATTCTTCTATCAACAATGCGTTCACTGTTACTTCTTTTGTGCGCATTTTCGTTTAAACATATCTTACCAGTTGTACCAGTTGTAAACTATTTAATTGTTTCTTCAGTTGTAGTGCTCTTAGTTCATTGTAAATAGAGGTTTAGGCACATATACAAATAATAACTTTTATTATTTTTTTAATATTTTAATCTGTTATATGTCTATATGTTACCCTAGATTACACCTTATAAAGGTAAAAGAAAAAAACAGCGAAATTATAACAATTCATTTTCGCTTTTTTGCATTTCAATTTTCGTAATAGAGATGGTTTTATAATTACCCATACAGGAATGTTACATATGTTCGTATCTGTTTCATTTTAGCGTACATGATAGTGACTGAAAAGAAATCATGGAGCAATGCACGGGTAAGCATCGCCTATCTAACTTTGTATTCTTTAACGAATTCAAAATTATACTCGATTGTAGAACTCTTTCAATCATGAGTTATCTAGCAATTTAAATAGCTTATGTGGAAGCAATGCAGAAATAATGCACGGAGCGACACTTGAGGTCCTCGTTGAAAAACCGCGCCACCAGACATATAAGTGTATAGGGGGCTTGAAGTCATTTTGAGTTAATAAGTCGAAATTTCGAGGAAAGTAAGTCGAAATTTCGAGTTACTGCGTCGAAATTTTGAGTTACTTAGTCGAAATTCAGAGTAAATAAGTCGAAATTTCGATTACTTTGCTTCATAATATTGACTTGATACTGAATAATGTTTCTTTAATTGCTATTATATACTATATGGTTGTATACAACTCTTTCAGTTAGTGTTGTGGTTGTTGTAGTTTTTTTTCCTGATTGAAGCGGACTCGCGTTCATGAGCTTGCAGCTTACGTTTAAAAAAACTTTATTTTTATATTGTAGCATATATTTGTTTCTATGTATTTCATAAACCATTGTGCATCCGTACCATTTAACTCTTGAGAACTACGGCTGCTGAGGAATATTTACATGTTTCAACTCAATATTGCCAAAAAATGAATGTTAAAACTTCTTCATTCCTTTCATTTAGAGGTCTTATCTGTTTAGTATGTTTGTAAGTTACCTCCCTTTAACAAATCAGATATTCAGTGTTCAGTATTCAGCAATGATATTAGCATATCAACATAATCAATGTGTAAACTATTCAGTAAGCAATGATGACAGCAAATAATGAAACTTTCATACCAGTAATGATTTTATGGTATTGTTTTCTAGTTACACTGTCAGACATTAGGGGGACATTTGACAGACATTACAACAGAAGAGGAAGAACTATATATAGAAGATCAAGTATTCGGCAGTGGTGAATTCTTTTAATATCTTATTGTTTTCTATTATTCATGTAAATGACCAGGTAAAGTTTAAATATCTTGACATCAACATTTTAACGTACATGAACTAATGGTCAAGGACACAGGATGTGCATCAGTTGCTCATGTCAAATAGGAGATCAGATTCTTATTAGCTATTAAACTATTCAATATGGTGGTATATTTCTGCCACCAGATAACCATATAAGTAACTAATTAATTAAGAGGTTAACTAGATACGTAACTAGTTAACCTCTTAATTAACTTGTTAGTTATGTGGTTAACTAGTTACGTAACTAGTTAATATTTTCAATAAATAAAAGATCATAACGGGAAATAAATGCATGTGAGTGCCTACAACTGCCATCCTTTTATCATTTTACAAGCTTAATGTTAAAATGTTAACTAGTTACGCAACTAGGTAACCTCTTAATTAACTAGTTAGTTAAGTGATTAACTAGTTACGTAACAATTGCAAAATTGTGCAATTAAGAGGCCGAAACGAGCACCAATGAACCAATATCTTTAATAGTAAATCAAATTGACAGAAGTGAATAGGCGCATATGGTTGCCGAGACATTTTACTTAAAACATCATCAAAAATATTTCCATGACAATTTTTCAAGATCATTCCATCTGACATTTGAGTTTTGTCGCACCATAAAATACAATATCGTAAATATTATATTATAGATTTTGATATTCGGTGTACCCGACATATTAGCAAAACTATTCGTGGCTTGATATACACGATGAAAATGAAGTAAATATTTGTAATATTTATGTTAAAAAAAAAGCCGACATGTGTTAATGTATACGTGAATATTGTTTTAATATAAGAAGCTACTAACATGATTTTTTTCCGTGTTTATTTGTTATCGATTTTTCTAAGCAGTGTAAGAATTTCAAATAAATATCTCAAACATATTTTGCGCAACAACAAAAAGTCGACGAATTTTTTAAACTATTTTTAGATGTAAAATTCATTGTTGCCCTTTCTTAAGAAACAAATTACTTTCTGATGCATGGAATTCCTTTAATTAAAACACTTGACGTAATGATTTTGAACATAGATTTTAAAAATCCAGTTATATAATTTCAGACCATACTGAAACTTGGATAGGAGCATCGCGTGAAGAAATTGGAGGAATATTTCACTGGGAAGACGGTACACCCCTGTCTGACCATTATGTGAAATGGGGAATAGATGAACCATCGGACAACCGGGATGAGAAGTGCGCAGTGCTGAAATGGACTGGTACATGGGATTGGCATGATGTTTTTTGTGGTTATTTATTAAGCAGTTTGTGTGAATTTGACTAGTTTGAAGAAAGTCTCAAGTTTACAAATGTGTGTTATCTAAACATTGTTGCAGCCACATTAAATCTCTTTGTTTCTAGTACCTGTTAGTTCGCTACATTCATTGTACGTATTGTTTTGTTAACATTGGCATGAGAAGAAAAAAACATCTGTATTTAATATTGTGATTCATGTAAAATCATTACGTTATAGTTGAAATGATTATAGTGCAAATTCGAGAAGGCATCTAATAAAATGGCAATTGTAAGAATATCTTGATTAGTTGTTTATATTTGTTCTCCATTAGATATTAATAAGACGGATCCACCGTCTCATGAAGTCCAGGTTATGTAAAATACGCTCAGATAAAATACATGTTTCGGAATAAGGTACTCTTTTAGTTGGTCCTATTTTAGCCCCCTCAATAAACTAATTGATAATATAATGCAGTACCTCTATTCTTTTACTAATGTTATAACAGACATAGATCCAGTAATTATGTGTAAGTTTATAGCTCGATTTGGATATAAAGCGTAGTAACGCTTTTAAATTTTGGGCCAGTCCTTACAATAAATAGTCATTCAGGAAAAACGGAGTACGAGTGAAGTCCAGACGTACATCAAATGAAATATAAATATCAATTTTTTTCAGTCCCATCTTGACAAACAACCTAAATGGAGTACATTTCAAAATACAAGTGTCTACATATTTTACACAAAAATACAAAACTAAAGAACAAGCAAAACAAGGTTTTAAATTCTCGTTGATCTCTGAAAAATATAGACCAAAATAAAAACAACAACAACAAATGTTTCGTTCACGCTTCTACAATTTCCAAAAAAAAAATCTAAAGTCATAACACAACTAATTATGTGCGTTAAATGCTAGTTTACTTTGAATTTTACTTCTGATTCATTTTCGGTGCGCATTTTATACCGTTTCTGCATATCCGGGAAAATCAAGCAGATGGAAGGTACATGTAACATCTTTAAAATGTTTGCTTTATTTAATATGTTTGTCCTCGAAACATATGTGTCCAAAATTATGCACAATTCACTCGTCTGGGTGCCTGGTACATGTAAACGATAGAGCTACGGAGGTACATTGTATACGGTAAATCGATCGCAACTTCCATGCTAGCGCATGTTACTAAAATTAAGTGTCAACAAAGGTAAAGAGTTGTAATGTTTTATATTTTTTGAAAATTCTACACCAACTATCGAAATTCGAAGAATACTATGCCATATAGATTTGATTTAAGTTTACAAGAAACGTAAAACTGATAAATTTGTGTTAGAAATGAAGTTATAGCGGCGTTTCCCAGTTGGCGAATTTAGCGTTGCAATGGACAGTTTCATCACGAAACAGATTATTTTCCTCCTATTTTCATCTAAACAGCGAAAACGTTTCAAGTAGATGTATGGTTTAGAAATCAAATGAATCTGAGAATCTCTTCTCTATTTAAAATGCACAGGGAGTTCCCATTTAAGCTAACGTACTAGTATGTATATTGTTTCCAGCTAGTCAGAGGGCTATGTTTCTTTTTTCATTTAATACACCTAGAATATCCAGTAACGTATCTTGTGCAATTAACGCAGGTATTGGGAAACGTAACGCAAAATTGTGCAATTAAGACCAAGGAAAGGATATGAACCAATATCTTTATTGAAAATCAAATTGACAGAAGTGAATTAGCGCATACCTTTGCCGGGACATTATACCTTTAACCTTATCAAAATATTTCCATGACAATGTTTTTTTTCAAGATCCTTCCATCTGACTTTTGAGTTTTGTCGTACCATAAAATACAATATCGTATATATTATATTATAGATTTTGATATTCGGTGTACCCGACACATTAGCAAAGCTACTCGTGACTTGATATACACGATGTAAATGCAGTCAACTGAAATGGACAAATATTTACTATATTTATGTTAAAAAAGTTAAAATCTTAACATGTATTTTCAAGTAAAGTTCTTAATGTAACGTGGCAAAAGTGATTATATATGTATAAACTAAACGCTATTGAATGAGCGCAGTTTTAATACTTCATTTATCATTGAACCTATATGAATATATATAATATGTACTGTATGCTGTGTTTTTACATAATTATACAAAGTAAAAGTTATGTATAGTGAAAAAAATGAGTCGATAACAATTTGAACTCTGTAAATGTAAATGTTTTTTTTTTTTTGCAAATTACGTCATGATATGTATATGTTAGTGTCCATCCGTGCTGTTCTATAGGAATAAGAAACTTCGACGGGAGCGATAGCGACAGGAGAATGTTTCTAATTTCTGTAGAACAGCACGGATGAATACTAACATATTTAGTGTCAAGCTTTATTTGGCCTCATTATCATTCACTTTATTACGACACTATGCGGTTTTATGAAGTACTATGAAAAATAGAAGTCGACTATGGCAATTCGATATAGTATCGACTTTTGTACCTCTATGAAAATTAACGCACATAATTTTTAAGAAATACAGCGTTTTCATTAGATGACAAATAAAGTTGGACACTAAACATGTGTAGTAATTATATTAGTACAATATTGTTTTTATTAAATTTTTGTGTCGTGGTAAATGTTATAAATATGATATACATAAACAGTCAGATACATGTACTTTGTATGTAGCCATAGAGCTATCTCATTGGCGACAAAACTACCTCCTTCATGACAGATCTGTCTCCAAGAACAAATATCCTATATCATCTTTATTAAGTAATGTTTTGATCGAATTTCAATCTTATTACATTTCTAGACCTTGTATCTAATAGGAACGTATTTGTTTTTAATCTATATCGTTGTTTAGATGAAACTGGAGGGAAAATAATCTGTTTCATGATGAATTGACCCATTTCATCGTGGGAAATGCCGCCACAACTACATTTCAAACACAATTATAACAACTTTTTGTTTTTTGGCTACCTCCGAATTTTGATATTTGGTTTGGAGTTTGCAAAATATATAAAGATTGAAAACGCTTGACAACTGATTGTAGCGATATGCACTAGCTCGGAAATAGCGATAGAGATATTTACCGTATAACTCCGAAAGAGGTAGCTCTGTCGTATACTCGGCGTGAGATGTCTCATTCCCAAGACGTTTCGCACCAATAAAAGCAATTGAATAGTCGAAATCCACCCTTTTATTCCACAGGGCTTAGATTAGAATTGGCTTGAGTCAAGTAACATTGGGCAAAAGATTTAGGATATTTTCGGTATGATACTAAGTTCTTTCGTTTTACTCAACCCTCATATTTTATCTCCCTTCTCGCAAATACAACGCTATATTTGTACATATACATGTAGATTGATGTGTATGTAATTATGATCCACTTTTAAAATCTTCTTTTTAAGGGACTCAACTGAGGTTCAAGAGCAAAACAAACAAAAAACCCCATAAAATTTATCATTCTCACATAAATGAGGTGGGGCACTTCTCATATAAAATATGACAACGGAAATTATGAAATTAACTCAGAAATATATTTAAAATCGCATTTTGTGCTATTCTTAGGTCGATTTCAATACTGTCAACATTTTCAATATTGAGTCTTTTTTTCTAGTTTTAATAATTATTATGGAAAATTGAGTGAGCTGAACTTTTGCATACAAGTTACCGGTCTAGACCTTTATCAAATGGAATATTAGTATCGAAAAATCATTTCCAGTCCCGTCATGTCAATAAGCCTCAGTGAAGTTTCGTTAATGATGCACATAGGAAGTCCTTTGATATGTTTTATTGAACTTTAATTATTTCCAGTCCCGTCATATCAATAACCTCAGTGGGATCCGTTTGATGTTGTTTTGTTATAAATTCATCTATTATTAACGAGTTGTTCCATCGTCGGATACCCATGACCGAACCATTAATATTCATCATTGATTACATTTTATGTTACATGCTTATCAGCTGTGGTATCCGACGATGGAGTTGTTTTGACTTTGATAATTGTAAATATTTCATTTTTTTGAATTATCAATTCATCGTCGACACATTATAATCAGATAATGGTTTGATACTTATTTGTTGTGCTTTCATTGCTGTCCTGAATGTCTCTGAAAGTCTCACAATAATTGAACTTTTTTAAAATCACTTAATAACCGCATACCACTTTGTCAGAATCAACAGTGGTCATTTAGAGCTCAAGAACAACCTCCCTGCCAAATCTGAGGTTACTAAGCCATGGCATTGCTAAGTCATGTATTCTACATGCATCAAATGTGAAAATGTCAAAATCACTACATTGCGGACAGAACATTCTTTAGCAATTGAGAAGAAAAGTTTTTTTGTCAAGGTCCCTGTGACCTTGACCTTTGACCCAGTGACCTCAAAATCAATAGGGGTCACCTTATAGTCATGATCAACATCCATGCCAAATATAAAGACTGTGGGTCAAAGGAATCTTAAGTTAATTGTTGGACAAATTTTTTGAAGTCAAAGTCCCTGTGACATTGACCTTTGACCTGGTGACCTCAAAATACATAGGGGTCATTTACTAATCATGACTAACATTGATGCCAAATTTGAAGACTGTGGGTCAAAGGAATCTTAAGTTATAGGGCAGACAAGCATTTTGAACTCAAAGTCCCTGTGACCTTGACCTTTGACCTGCTTACCTCAAAGTCAATAGGGGTCATCTAATTATCATGACTAGCCTCCATGCCAAATATGAAGACTGTGGGTCAAAGGAATCTTGAGTTATTGGGCGGACAAGCTTTTGAAGTCAAGAGCCCTGTGACCTTGACCTTTGACCAGGTGACCTCAAAGTCAATAGGGGTCATCTACTAATCATGACTTGCTTCCATGCCAAATATAAAGACTGTGGGTCAAAGGAATCTTAAGTTATTGGGCAGACAAGCTTTTTGAAGTCAAGGCCCCTGTGACCTTGACCTTTGACCTGGTCACCTCAAAATCAATAAGGGTCATCTACTAATCATGGCTTACCTCCATGCCAAATATGAAGACTGTGGGTCAAAGGAATATTATGTTATTGGGCGGACAAGTTTTATGAAGTCAAGGCCCCTGTGACCTTGACCTTTGACCTAGTGACCTCAAAATCAATAGGGGTCAATACTTATCATGACTAACCTCTATGCCATATATGACGACTGTAGGTCAAATGAAATCTTATGTTATTGGGCGGACAAGCTTTTTGAAGTCAAGGTCCCTGTGACCTTGACCTTTGACCTAGTGACCTCAAAATCACTAGGGGTCATCTACTAATCATGACTAACCTCCGTGCGTAATATGAAGACTAAGGGTCAAAGGAATCTTAAGTTATTGGGCGGACAAGAAAAACCCGACGGACAGCCGGACGGCCGGACGGACTGACAAGCTGATTCCAGTATACCCCCCTTACAACTTTGTTGTGCGGGGGTATAATAAATAAATGAAATAAGTAATAGAAAGAGCATCGAAACACGAGGTTATCTGATTTATACGTGGGGGAGTAGCCGCCGAGTATTAATCAGATTGATGAGTGTTTTGATGTTCTTTCTCTTTTGTATCATAGTCAAACATTTTTTTTTTTTTTTTTTTTTTTGGAACCACGTTTAAGGCCCGTTTATTTACATTTACCTTTTTACATAATACATTCATTTTACATATTTCAATTAATCATTTTACATAACATACGTTACAAACTAATATATATGTATTTTATATATTTTACAATAATTTCAAAGAGCTTATAAACGTGAATCTCTTTAAGAAAAGGTTAAGAAAAAGGATATTATATTTATATAAACAACCAAAATAACTCAAAGTCTCATCAAAGAAAACAACAAAGTAAAAAACAAAAAACCGCGGCATCACCTGAATTGATAGAAACGAACGCGGAGATGAAACTTGAACAAAAACTAGACAAAATAGATGAAAAACTCAACAACGTTTTAACAAAAGATGACAGGTCATTCATCAGAGACATAATAAAAGACACATTTGAAGAAATGAAGGAACAATTGATGAGTGTTTTGATGTTCTTTCTCTTTTGTATCATAGTCAAACATTTTTTTTTTTTTTTTTTTTTGGAACCACGTTTAAGGCCCGTTTATTTACATTTACCTTTTTACATAATACATTCATTTTACATATTTCAATTAATCATTTTACATAACATACGTTACAAACTAATATATATGTATTTTATATATTTTACAATAATTTCAAAGAGCTTATAAACGTGAATCTCTTTAAGAAAAGGTTAAGAAAAAAAGGATAATTATATTTATATAAACAACCCAAAATAACTCAAAGTCTCATCAAAATAAAAACAAACAAAGTAAAAAACAAAAAACCGCAGCATCACCTGAATTGATAGAAACGAACGCGGAGATGAAACTTGAACAAAAACTAGACAAAATAGATGAAAAACTCAACAACGTTTTAACAAAAGATGACAGGTCATTCATCAGAGACATAATAAAAGACACATTTGAAGAAATGAAGGAACAATTATTAGGATCAGTCATCAAACGATTAGAAATTTTAGAAGATGAAATTTATGACAAATCAGCCTCCACTTCAAAACTTAATTCCGAAATAAGCGAAAACAAACATGTTATAGAAACAAGAATAGAAAAATCAGAAGAAAAGACGAACAATGAATTAAAAATATTAAAATTAGAAAACGAAAAATTAAAAGAAAATGCAAATGATCAAGAACAATACAGTCGAAGGAATAACCTTCGTATCACGGGAATAAAAGAAGATTCTCCCCAACAGTCTTCATTACAGACAAAAATTCAATTCCAGAAAATGTGTAAAGACAATCTCGGATTGGTTGTTCTCGACGAAGAAATCGACATTGCGCATAGAATTGGTCAGTTCAAGACAGGCAGTAACCGTCCAATAATTGTAAAATTCGTAAGAAGGCAAACGAAAATTAATATAATGAAAAATGCAAAGTCACTTAAAGGAACCAGAATATATTTGAATGAAGATCTTACACACTCCAATCAGCAAGCTTTAATGTCATTACGTTTAAAAGATCCCCAAACGAATCGAAAAAGCATGGTCTTTCT
>NW_026860150.1:0-96945 GCF_026571515.1 Ruditapes philippinarum
TGATTTAAACAAATGCCCCAATTTTTACTTAACCCCAAAATTTAAAAAAAATTAATTTTTTTTTTTATTTGGAAGCCAAAGGGCCCTTTATAGCAATATTATGTATAAGGTTTTCAGTTTTAAATGATACAATGATATATTGGGGGGGCAATTTTACTGATAACATGGGGTCATTACACTTGTGACATCCTCCCAAATTTAAATTGCCCGTATTAGTTCTTTTTTCTTCCCTTTTCCCATTTTTTTCTGTTTTCAATACATATGTGGGGTTTTGGTTCAAAGTGATTTTTAACTCTGTGTTTTTTTGTTTGAGCTTCGATTGTCTCCCCTTTCATCTTTTTTCTTCTTTTTTTATTTTCACTTTAATTACAGAATTCCCCAAAATAAAATAAAAAACCCTTTTTTTATACTGGGCTTTTAAAAAATCAATGTAAAATTTTAAAATAAATTTAAAAATAAAATACTTTTCTTTTTTTTTGTAGGCCTAACAAAAAACAAAAAATAAACCCATTTCACATAGAGTCCCTTGAAATAAAAAAGGGAACCAGTGCTTTAGATCTATTTATTATTTAAAAATGGGGTTTTTTTAACAAGGGGTTTAATTTTAATTTTGTTTATTTAAAATTTTTTTCAAATTTTTCATGGGGTTGGGTGTTTATTGGGAAAACTAAAATCTGTTCCCGGGAAACCCAATCAATCTAAGGGGTGGAAATGTAAAGTTTCTTGTCAAGGAAAACAATCGCCCCCCGGGGTGGGTTTTAAACCATTTAAAAATTGAGTTACCCCTAAATAGATTGTTATTTTTTTTTTTTATTTTCAAAATTTGAATGATAAACTACCCATGTTCCAAAGGGAAATATTTTTTTTAACCCTTTTAAATTTTCCAAAAATGGGACTGATTTTCCAAAAGGGGAATGCAAATTTAAAACCCAAAAGAAAATTTTTTATAAAAAAAGTATCCCGGATTACCGGGGTGTGAAATATTTTTGTACATAATTAAAACTCACCATAAAACAAATAAATACAATTACCAAAATTCCTTTTTTAAATTTCTGAAAACAGATTGTCAACCCCTTCAGCCCTACTGCAAAACCCATTGTTAATTGGGGGGTTGGTAAACAAAAAAAATGAAAAACAGTTTTTTTTTCATTTTATAAGCTTAATGTCTATGTTTAAAAAAGAATAAACATTAGGCTTATTTCTTAAAAGTGTAAAAATATTGGGAAAGTCTAACATATTATTTTATTGGACAATTTTTATGTTGATAATTTTTTTTTCTAAATATTTTATTTTACAAGTAAATTTAGCCCAATTTTTCAGTTTATTGTTGTCAAAGGAAAACCCGAAAATTCTTGCTACACTTTTATTTTTCCCCTTTTGGAAACCCAAAAGGGAAACCAAATGTCCTACTACATCACTGAAATAAACAATTTATCATTCAAAAAAAATTGGGTTTTCAAAATAAAAACTAGAAATGTGTCATATGCCCCGATGCCCCCGGAAAACAGCCCAAAATTTAGATGTTAATATTTTAGGTTCCCAAAAATTTTTTTGCACAAAATTTTTTTTTTATTTTTAAAATTCAAAACCCCCAAAAATTTTCAATGTTTAAAACAAACCAAATTTTCAAAAACCAAAGTTAAAAGGCCCGAAAATTTTAGTCTTTTAAACCTTTTTAAAAAAAGCATATTTATATTTTGGGAGCAAAAAATGGCTACATACATTAAAAAGTATGAGTGGGTGAAAATGGGAAAATTTAAAAATTTTCCAACATTCAAGAAAAAATAAGTTTTGTCCCAAAAAATTTTAAAACCCAACCAAAATTTAAAATTTAAAATGCTTAAAATTTCCCAAAATATTTTATATTTTTTCAAAGTGAAAAGGGGCAAATTGCAAAAAATCATTCGAACCCTGAAAAATTCCAATTGATCCCATTTTTTTAATATAATGTAAATTTAGTTTAATATGTAACACTGTTGGGGAATAATGAAAAACTGTAAAATTTTTTTATTTTTTTAAAGTGAAAAAGGGGGATTATCGCAATAATCATTTAAATGCCAAAATTCCCAAAAAAAGGCCCCGGGGAAATTTAAAAAAATATCATATGGGCAAATTTTTAGTTGAAAAGGTTTTTGTCGTTGGGGAGATAAAAAACAGGAAATGAAAATAATTTTGATTAGATAATGAACGGAAAAAATGAAAGGAAATGAAAGATGGGGAAAGAAGAATGCAGGGCGAAAGGGGAAACTTAAACCCCGGGTTACATGGCGGGGGCCCTAAAAAATTTTTTTTAAAAACTGGTTAAATAATATAAAAAACCCTCACTTTATCAGTTGTCTGGCCCCCCAATTTGGCTTCCCTTTTCTAATTTTGGGAATTACTTAAACGGAAAATTAAATGGTATTTTTTGGGAAAACCAAAAATGTAGTTACAAAATTCTTAATGGTACCCTTGTGAAAATTAAATTTGGGACCCCCTTTGTGAAATCTTTCTTAAAAGGTACCCCCTTTTTTGAAAATTTCTAAAAAAGGTACTCTCTTTGCCAAAATCTTTTTAATGGGACCCTCTTTTGGGGGAAATCTCTTAAATGGGACCTCTTTTCAAATCCCTTTTTTAATGGTATCCTCTTTTTGAAAATTTTTCCCTTTTAAAAGGTACCCCCTTTTCCCAAAACTACTTAAAAGGGACCCTCTTTGTGAAATCTACTTAAAATGGTACCCTCTTTGTGACAGTACCCTTTTTGCTTATGTAACTCAAATTTTTGTGGAAAAAAATTAAGGGGAAATAACCAAAACCGTAAATTCCCTTCTATTGGTCGCAAAAGAGAACAATATGGTTATGCACCTCCCCTTCCTTAACTTTTTTTTGGTAAAATTTTATAAGGAAATATTTATACAGTGATGGGATTTGTAAAATTTACAAATTCAAAAAATAGCAAACGGTTTTTTGGTACTTTTGTACATAGCTCTGGGGAATTTCAACCCCAAAGGAGTGTAATAGCTAATCGACGTTTTGGGCCTTTTTTTAAAATAGAATTTAAATAAAAAGTTATTTTTTTATTAGAAAATAATTGAAAATCATTGTATGGGAAAAATTCTCCAAAAATAAACTAAATACACAAGTTTACGCAAAATAACCCTTTTTATTATGGGGAAAATTCCCCCTACGTCTGTTTAAATTTATTGATTTTCAATTACAAACCAATTTTTTTTTTTTCAAAAATTTGCTATAGGATTTAAAAGGGAAATTGATAATTTTCAAAAAAACATTAAAATTTTTTTTCAACCTAAACGGTAATATATGGATGATAGAAAAAATTGAAATTCATGTAACTGTTGATATGTAACTGTGTTATTACCTTCATTTGGTGTAATTCCCCAAGAGCTAAAATCCGTTTTCCGAAAAGTCAAATTGTAAAATTTTGGGTTGCTTTTATTGCCATAAAACTGTGTTAAAGCAGAAACATTTTTTATAATAATGTAGATTAAAAAATAAAAAAATTAAGTAGAAATAACCTTTTTAAGCCATTTTAGAGTCATAATTTTTTATTTTTTTTCCAATAAAAATTAATTTTTGTCAATACTTATGATGTTTGGATGATGTTTAAAGGGTTTTTGGGTTTTAGATGGGGCGGGGGGGGGTTTTGAAGTATGGCCCCGCAACATTTCACCTGTGCCCCCCCATTTTTGGGGAGTAGCTGTTTGGGGCAAAATTTAATTTGGGAAAAAATTACTTCTATTTTTAGGGGGCTTTTTTATGAATTTTGCAAATTTTGGGGTTGTAAAACCCCTTTTTAAAAAAATATAGGTTTTTTAAAGAAAAAAAGTCAGAAGTCCGATGGGTTTTCGGTGAACCTGGGAAGAATTGAAATAAAGTAAAAACTGGGGAAACCCCATCAAAAAGGGACCCCAAAAAATATGATAATTGTTTAAAAATAATACAATTTTTTAAAAACAAAACAATTTAAATGGTAATTTTATCAACATAAAAAACTTTCAAAATAATCCCTTTTCAGGTTTCACTTGATTGAAATTGGCTGTTTAGGAAAAGACCCAACAAGTGTAAAAAAAACCATAAGACCGGTGTCCCAAAAAACAATATTATTAATCCTGGAAAATAGATTTTTTTAAAATTTTTATTGATGCTTATAAAACATATTTTGTAATGAATATTATTTTTGTTGAAACACAGATTAAAAACCCAATTTTGGGAAAAAAAAGAACCCCTTGGGGGATAGTCTAGAGGAGTCCAAATAGTTAAAAATACGAATTTTGGGAAAAAATTTAAGCGAATAATGTAATAAAACAGAAAGGAATTTAAGGTTGAAACACATAAACAAACAGTCCCCTGGAAGTTAACAATAAAACAACATGAGCTGACGAAAGGAAGAATATTTTTAAATCGCGAAATTATGGGTTAAACCAATAAAAATGGGTCAGACTACCCGAAAATTTTTAAAAAGCCCTTAAAATATTATCAAACCCCCAACCCTCGCGGGACGTAGACATACTGGCCAAACCATTTTTTTAAAAAAAAAATATTTAAAAAGGGTGGAAAACAGGGGGGACCTGTTTAATGCAAGCCATGGGGTAAAACAAACGAGGAGTGGTCCATGGGATACCCCCCAAAAAAAGAATTTTTAAAATTGCTAAATTTCTGTGAAAAATATAAAAGGGATGGAATGGCTTGATGTTCACTCAAAAGGGTTCGTATATTTTTTTTAAAAAAGCGAATTTTCAAAAGGGGGAAGGGGATTATTTAAATACATGCTGAAAAAAAAATCAAACTTTTTAATCACCAATCGTTAATAAAAACCCCAACGGGGGAATCTAAGAACTTTAAAAAGTATAAACCCAGCTCTGATCAAAAACAAAGTGAAGCATTTTGTGAATCTAAGGGGGGCGCAATATTAGTTGGTTAGACCCCTGGCTTCACCCGAGGTCCGGGGGTTCGATCCTTTGGGGTTTTCAAGACACTTTCAGTGTTTTCCTGCCTATAACTAAGAGGGTGTAACTGGTAACGAAATCCAGAACTCCTTGCAATGTATCCAACTGCTATACACTGGGCATGTAAAAGAACCAAGGGGTCCATTCATAAGAGCTACATGTAGCTGGAGCTTTGGTTCCAGTATTCCATTTGTATTTCTCTATTATGTCTCTTGCGTTAATTTGTGGACTTATTTCTGATAGATCAATTTAGATTTTCAACTCTTTATGTATCTATTTTTGTTTACTATTTTGGTTTTTTAATCATTAATGTTTTTATTATTATTTATTACGTGCTTTTCACTTTTTCTTTTAGATTATATTTAAGTTATAATCAATTACTATTTATCCTTTTTCCCTCTTCCAAAATAAATAAGAACATGTTGATTTTCATCACTCGAGTTTATCAGTTGATTGATTGCTGCAGTTTGGAATTGTTTGAAATAGGGAAAAGAGGCTGTAACCATGCAAGTGATTGGAATTGGGCCCCGATAATAACCGGAAAATTCGTCCTGGCTTGATATCGGAATTCTTAATTGTGTAACCGCAGAAGAGAGTGAGTAAAAAAATAGACAGCTTGACATGGATATGTAGAAAAAAAATCGTCTTGCCAACACTCATTTAATTCTGCTTTATTCTTCAGGTAGAGAGAAACACAAAAAAATGAAGATTACTCGAGTGATGCTAAGCCAAATAAAAAACGCTCTTGATGCCTACAATAATCATTTGTCAGGAGTATTTTGTATTTATAAGCCAACAGGATACAATACGTTGCAAGCTATACGAACTCTAAAAAGAAATGTCTTAAAAGGTAATACAACTTTGAACTATTTGATGTTCTTTTTTTACACAGCTGAAAGGAAATATGAACTATTTGATGTTCTTTTTTTACACAGCTGAAAGGAAATATCTTTTGTTGACATGGTTATTCTACAGTCTGTCTGTTTTTCAGCTGTTTAGGAGCAATTTTACACAAAACACTTGACAATAGACTTCTAATTCCATTACAACTTTTATGAATATGGCCCAGGGGTCATGACCCTCTTAAACTTCTCAGTATATTGAAGAGGAACATGCTTCTATCAGCAATTTTGTGTCTAACTGAGCATTGTTGTATTTTTTCAGTCGTTATTGAATGAGGCAAGTAAATATTTATAGCTATAACACATTTAATACAAGTGCCAAAATTGACAAAAGTGTTTTACTTTTCTTAAAATATCAGTGTTCTTTTTTTCTCAAGTTTTATTTTGAACAAATATTTTGGCTCATCTGGAGGTGTGCAGCTTTAAGAAAATAAGAACTCCAGTGTATTGAAATTGCTGGCTTTGCTTTCGGGTCTTACTATGTTACGATAGGCTAAAGTTACAATGCTGGAACTAAAAATGCCACAAGTAAAGAGCCAGTCTTGCCTGCTCATGCAAATTTTCGTCATGATACCCTTTTTTGCACAAAATAAATGTTGAATATACTAGTAGGACTTTTTCCCAATTGAATTATGTTAGATAAAACTTAACTTTTGAAAATTCTCTATTAAATATTGAAAATTACCTACATTTGTAAAATTGTGAAAATCTGTCCAAACCAGCTTATTTTTAGCTCGACTTTTTGCAGAATAATTGAGCTAATGCAGTCAGCCATTTGTCGGCATTGGCGTCCCTGTGGTTTTTGCATGTAAGCTGGTATCTCCATAACTACTGATTAGGGAATTGATTCAAACTTCAAACACTTGTTCTCTGTGATTATCTTACATGATTGGCACAAGTCCCAAAACTCTGATTTGCTTTTTTGCATAATTATGCCCCCTTTTGGACAAAAAATTCTTGGTTAAGTTTTTGCGTATAAGATGGTATAATCCAACATAACTACTGAAGTGGGGGGAAATTGGATTGAAACTTCACACACTTGTTCTCGTGATTATCTAACATGAATTGGCACAAGTCCAAATAACGCTGAAAATTTGCTTCTTTTGCAAAATTATGCCCCTTTTTCGTTTTTTTTTCGAATTCTTGCTTTAGTTTTTGCTTGTAAGCTACTGAAGAGTTTTTGCATACTTTTGTGATATTTTTATGCATTCATAATAATAAAGCAGTGATTAACTCAATAAAACATCTTAATAACAAGCCTTTGTTCCTTTTCGGACAATTTTATGTATTCATATAGGTAAGCATTATTACACTCAATGAAACACCCTTGTGACAACTTTTTCTAACAGTCGAGCGTCGCTGTCCTCAGACAATTTCCAATTTCCTTAGATTAATAAATCAGATATATTTATTTTCAGAGTTGAATAAACTACCAGCTTATGATTATGAGATTAAACAGATGGAGAGAGAAAAGGCAAAGAAATATCAGCTTGAAGGACCTTCAGGTGTTCCCATGGTAACCAATGTACCAGAGCCAATAGTTGATTACTCCAAGCATAAACTAGGTAAAGCAACAAGATTACACAATTTCTCTGAGTTAAACAGCTTCTTCTTTCTTGTACATGTATATCAAACTAGATTTTCTAGTCCTTGCTGGTGCTTGGAGATTTTTTGTTGTGTTAAATAAGTTGTGTACTATAAATTGACGTCATTTCAGTGCCTTTGTGAATGATTTGCTTTCTAAAATTAGTGTTATTTTGGTTATAAGATGAAGATGTAATTTCATACACTATACTATAAGCTAAAAGGGATATTTAAAAAAAATTTTTTTGCAATGCTTTTCAAATTCATGATTATGTAATATACAAGAAAAAGAATCATACACTGGTTTTTTTTACATAGAATATTTAACATTCTAGTAACTGTTCAATAGAAACATGGTAGCGCCTTGTTTATATGAATACACAAGTTGAACCTCCTAGTAAACAGAGTAATGAATATTGTCATATTAATTTTGAATGATTCCCTTTCATATACTCCTGTATTATTATTTGTGATTTAATTTAAAAGTCAAACCAAGTGAGTTTTAAAATTTTGCCGTTTTTTACGCATGATAACTCATTTAACCCATTACTTCATATACACGCCTTTTAACGCCTTTTTCACCCCCCCTTTTTGTTGTCTGAAATGGTGAAAAAATGCATTATTTAGGCCCTTAACACTTGTTTTTGTTTGAGAAATGTTGTTAAAAAAAGTGACCACTTTTTCGGCGCGGTCCCCCAACCAAAAGATACATCAGGGGGTTGCCAGAAGGGGGATGTGCCCCCTTCTGTTTGGGGGGTTTGAAGGGGGACGGAGTCCCCCTCATCGCCAAGAAAATTTTGGACTTGTGTGAGGCTATAAATGACCCCAGATTGATCATAAGGTAACGTGTAACCAACGCTGAAAAGCATTTGACTCTATCTCAATCCATTGAGAAGTTGCAGCAATGACGGAAAAAATCAAAGCAAAATAGTGATTTTTGGCAATTTTGAGATGTCCCCTCGTTGCCATGGTAACAGCAAATTTAAGCCCGAGCATGTTGTTGCAAGGGCAATGGTCCAGTCAACATTTGTGCCAAGTTTTATTAGTGTCGAAGCAGTTTTTATAGTATTATAGCAATTTGAACTTGTAACGGGAGACTTTTCAATGAAAACAGCCATTTTTCACAAAATGCTTGAAGTAATGGGTTAATAATTCATATTGGAAAATAAGACATGTTAATATCATCAATAGACATTATTTGTTAGCTCCAAATTTATAAATTTAAAATCCTTAATACTGACAGAATACATCATCCCATAAATATTGTTTTGTATTGCTGTTGTTTTTTTCCAGTGCTTGGTGACATGTTTCTATATAATCACTTAGATACAGTATAGCAATTTGCAGATGAGATAGAGAGAAGGGTCAGGTTGTATAAGTATTGTCATGGTTAGTCCAGATAACTTCACAAATCTTTTCCCATGTTTCGTACCATACCGCTCAAATTTTCTTTAAACACATTTGATCTTAAACAGCTACAAAGCATTTGTGATTATAAACCAGTGCCAAGGAAATGATAGCTTTGGGTATCATTATAAACAAAAAAAGTTTAAGATGATCTGGTTAGAACAAATGAGGTCTGTCAGTATAAAAGAATAGAAAACTTTGACTCTTACCTCTTGCTTGAATGACTGAAAGTGATTTACCGCTTTGGCACTAATACTGTTTTAATTGTATTTTCAATTTATACTTCTTACAACTTACAAGTGAGTCTGTTCCAAAAACGGAAGATGGACCATTTTCAGAAATTCAGGTTAAGCGTAAAATGATAATTCCATAATTATCTGTTGATGACAAAATGTCTGTATGTCAAAATTGATAGTGTGGGGATTTTCCATATGACTGTCCTCACAGGACAGGTGAGCCTCTATCAGGGGTTTGAAAATCCAGAAATTCTGTTCTCTCCCTGAGATGGAGGGCTAATAGCCTTGGGGGTTTCATTTGACTGGTACATTTTGAAAAAAACTTACATGAACATGATCTTTGGAATAAAGAATTTCATATGTTAAATCAAAATTTTTGTAGTGTTTTTATTTCAAAACATTAAAGTTTAATATATATTTTGTTGTCATCAAATTAAATGTTTTTCATAAAAGTTTCAATTTTAGTCCCAAGCATCTTATAAGATATATTAAATAATGGGTTAATGCTGTTTCTGTTTTACAGTATGTAGCATTGGTGAGGATGCAGCATTGAATATGAAAATGATCAAGATGGCAAAATACCTCAGGGTAAAACTTCTTTCTGATCTTCCTTGCTGTAACTGGTATTGTTATGTCAGGTCATTTAAAGCTACATTAAATAAATTTCATAAAGAAAGAAATAGCTACATTTCATTAATTAAATATGTTTCATATTTTGGTGTCCAGAAAACCATAATTAGTTTTATAAGCGAATTTTATAAGCCATAAATCTACAACCTCATTATGACGAAATTGGAAGTACAATTTTTGCATGAGAAACTCCCCCATGTGGTCAACCATACATCAATAGAAAATCAACAAACATTTTAAAGTAGCAGTCTGAATTTAACGGTATATCTCCGCATTATATTACGGAAGTTTTAATACAAATCTTTTTATGAGATGATTACTTTTTTGTAAACGACAGGGCTAATGCACCATTATCCCCACTTCCAAACAAAAGGACATAACTCTGTCATGGATTTTGACAAAATTATGCCCCTTTTCAACTTAGAATTCCAGTCAAGTTTTTCTCTAACCCCACTTATTTCCTATACCCTTTGAGTTATTCCTTTGAAACTTCAAATACTTGAAAGTGACCATCATCCCAAAAATCCAGGCAAACAGTATAAGTAGTCAGTTGTAATAGTTATGATAGTTGTCTAATGGACACCTTTTGTTGATATGAGCCGCGTCACGACAAAACCAACATAGTGCGTTAGCGACCAGCATGGATCCAGACCAGCCTGCGCATCCGCACAATCTGATCAGGATCCATGCTGTTTGCTGTCAGTTTCTCTACTTGTAATAGAGTTGGTAAGCGTACAGTATGGATCCTGATCAGACTGCGCAGATGCGCAGGCTGGTCTGGATCCATGCTGGTCGCAAACACATTATGTTGGTTTTGTCGTGATGTGGCTCATATGCTTTTTTATTATACGCCCGTTTGAAAAACGGGACGTATTATGGGAACGCCCCTGGCGGGCGGTCGGGCGGGCGGCGTCCAATTTTGTCCGGAGCATATCTCCTACATGTATGGAGGGATTTTAATGAAACTTCATATAAATGTTCACCACTATGAGGAGCAGTGTCGCGCACATGAACCAGGTCTCTAGGTCAAAGGTCAAGGTCACACTTAGAGCTCATTGAAAAATGCTTGTCCGGAGCAAAACTTCCACATGTATAGAGGGATTTCAATATTACTTGGCACAAATGTTCACCATTGTGAGGCGGAGTGTCGCGTGCAAGATTCAGGTCCTTGCGGCCAAGGTCAAGGTCACACATAGAGGTCAAAGTTCAGATAAAAATATGAAGATGTGTATATGGACCATTTAGTCATCATTTATTGAGGGATTGTAACACAAATGGTCATTATCAAGACTATGGCTGTGATACATATAATTTAGGTCAATATATACAAGGTCAAGGTCACTAACGATGATGAAATATCCAGATTTTGTAAATAGAATTTAATCAAAGGGAGACAACAAAGTTATTACTTTGTTCATAAATGACTTACACAATTACTCCCCTTGATCTATTTTCACATTCAATTCTAAAAATTGAATTTAATCAAAGGGCATGAAATAATCCTCTTTCTTGGACTTGAGTATGTTGTAAAGAATGTAACATTTATTTACACATGTTTCATTCATTGGTCAAGATTCTTAACTGTGATAACTATGGTGTTCTGTAGACTTGGTATTTGTTCATAAAGATCATACAGTAATTACCTTATCAAATGTAAATACTTTCTCATAGAAATTTAATTATATTTTAATTTTCAAGTAAATATCAGTTCAGCTCATTCAAAGATTAAGAATTGTTATGAAATGTATTTCCCTAGAATAAAATCTTAAATCAGAATTTTTTAGTTATCAAATTACATGTACTTTTTATACGCCCGTTTAAAAAAAGATAAAAATATGAAGATGTGTATAGGGACGATTTAATCATCATTTATTGAGGGATTGTAACACAAATGGTCATTATAATGACTACGGCTGTGACACATGTACTTTAGGTCAATATATGCAAGGTCAAGGTCACTAAAGATGGTGAAATATCCAGATTTTGTCTGGAGCATATCTCCTACATGTATGGAAGAATTTTTACAATACTTTATGGAAATGTTCACCACCATGATATGTATTGCTCCATGCATGATCCAGGTCTCCAGGTCAAAGGTCAAGGTCACACTTAGAGCTCATTGAAAAACGCTTGTCTGGAGCAAAACTTCTACATTCATAGGGGGTTTTCAATATAACTTGGCACAAATGTTCACCATTGTGAGGCTGAGTGTCGCATGCAAAATTCAGATCCCTGCGACCAAAGTCAAGGTTACACATAGAGGTCAAAGTTCAGATAAAAATTTGAAGATGGTTATAGGGACCATTTAGTCATCATTTATTGATGGATTGTAGCACAAATGGTAACTATCATGACTACAGGTGTTACACATTTAATTTAGGTTAATATTTGCAAGGTCAAGGTCACTGGAGATGATTAAATATCCAGATGTTGTCCGGAGCATATTTTCTACATGCATGGAGGAATTTTAATGTTACTTTTATAGAATTGTTCACTACCATGAGACGTAGTGCCCTGCACATAAACCAAGTCTCTAGGTCAAAGGTGAAGGTCACAGTTAGAGCTCATAGAAAAACACTTGTCTGGAGCAAAACTTCTACATGCATAGAGGGATTTCAATATAATTTGGCACAAATGTTCATCATTGTGAGGCTGAGTGCTGTGCATAAAATTCAGGTCCCTGCGACCAAGGTCAAGGTCACACATTCTGTGCATATCTTCCCTATTGATTTGTTTTAAGGTTCATTTAACAACACAGTGCCAAGAATAAAAACTTGCTTGCTAGATAACACTTATCCATAATGCCCCCATCTCCATCTAAAGCTTTTTCGTAAACGGGCGTATTTTGTGACTATGGCACCCTTGTTTCATTACTGAACTGTTTTTTCACTATATTGATGTTAACTGCAGGTGTATCATGTGAAGGGAAGATTAGGTTACTCAACAGATACATGCTACACAGATGGTAAATTTGTAAAACGGACTACTTATGGTAAGCATTTTGTCTTAATTGCTCGCAAAGAAATTCTGAGATTCGAAAATGTATATGCTATATGCAGTGACTGAATGTCTGGAAAAAAGTGATCCCTCAGAAGCATAAAAAACAGCAAAATTCCATAAAAATTGCAGACTCAGTTTGATTGAGTCTGTACATGAATGAAGTTTGCCATTTTATTACCACTTTTTGTTCAAAAGTGAGTTAAGTTTCAATTTTTGTTATTTGGCATATATGCCAATTGAAACTTGCAGCAGTCATATTAGTTATTCTGCAACATGACACAGTCTATAACTTGAAAAAGATGCATATATCATGGATACTTCACAAATGATAGGGAATCATCCTGGCCTTCTTTCTGTTGTACTAGTAGATATTTATTCTATTTTTACTATGGAGTTCCTAATTATGTTTATATGACTTACTTCAGTAAGGGATACAGATTTTTCTTTGTATGTCTGATACACTGTCCTGCTGTCACTTTGTCCATCTGTTTTATGGCCATTAATTGATTTTGAATTTTAAAGTTTGTCTACTTGACTACTATTCTTATACCACTAATGCAATTTCAATGAAACTTTACAGGAATGATTGGTAGCTCAAGTATGTGTGCATATTACATTGGTTTTCTGCTTGAATGATTTTTGACTGAGATGTGTTTTACCGAGTTAATGATTTTTGTGTCTCCTGCTACACAGTAGCTACAACATGCAATTGGCTATCATGAGGCAACATATGAGATCACTAATTGCTCTTGTTTTTGTTTCAGCTCACATAAACAAAGGGAAGATGGATAAAGTTTGTAGTGCAGCACAGTATGCTCATCAGAAGTTAATGTTTGAGTAAGATATTTATACATGTATCATTATTTCACTACAATCTTACTTAATATATTGTTACATGTAAGTGTATAAGTAAGGTGATTAGGTCTACATGATTTAAACTATTGAAGGTTATTTAAGTGAATAGCAAGTAAAAATAATATTTCCAGTCCCTTCTTGTCAAGAAAGATAAGTGGAGTGCCTTAAACCTGAACTTCATGTGTATTTTTATGAAATTTGGCATATTTAATTACACTCATAGTGATTTTGCTGGATTCATTCAGTGTACCAGTAAGCAACGAAAAGAATTGAATGAAATAAAAATAAAGGTCTGAGTAAAATGGATCATGATATATTTTTTTTCTTTTATAAACATTGGGCGTTTAAACCTAGGAAAATATTTATAGGTTCCCAAGGTTTACAGTGTAGAGTTTTTGATTTTTGAGTGCAATAGTAATATCATTTTGCAAGAGAATTTTTTCCTCCTCTAAGTACAAAGTACTCGAAGTTTAGCTTTCATGAAGGCATGGTGTCCATTGCCATCTGTCAAATATAGCACATAGCTTAACCTAGTGAATCTCAAGAAAAGTTAGGTGGAATCAAAATTTGACCCTGGATGACCTTGAGTGTGAGGAGCATATGTTGCCGAGTGATTAGGGTTGTTGACTTTTAATCACTTGCTCTGTATCGCTTTGGGTTTAAATCCCATTAGGGATTTAGGAAGTTTTTGTCATGTTGGGAAGCTATCCAGCTAGCTTAGAGAACCTCTGTGGTTCTACACAGGTGCCTGTTTGTGCATGAAATAATGCACTGAGGGACACATTAGGTCTTCCTCAACCAGTAAAGCGGGAAAGTCGCAATATAACATCCACTGTGTTGGTGTGACGTAATACACAACCATTGAAGAAATTATGGACTATTATAATAAAAGATCTTAGATGAGAAATTTAGGGCTATAATAGCTCTCTTGTTATATACAATTAATTTATCAACTTATCATTATTTTTACTAGATGTGCTGGTGTTAATCCAAACACTCAAGAGGCTTATGAGCTGGCAAGCAAGGGTCTAGTGCGTCCTTCTTACACTAACAGAATTCCTGTATTATATGGAATAAAATGTATCGAATTCAACCCACCAGACTTCACTTTAGGTAAGTTTTAGTAAAACATTTTTTTCAAAATTTACAGTAAAATTTTAACTCTAAATTATGCTGTATTGCCTGAATTTACTAATATAGGAAGATGTTCAAGGCATTGCCGGTTTGGTTTTAGCATTGTAAAGGTACAGTTTCTGGTCTTGCACAAGATTTTCAGTCCCTTCGTTGAACAAGTATATGACCTGTATGAAGAATAAGAAAAGCAGAATTATCATATTTTCATTTAAAGATTTATTGAGAGAAAAAATAATGTGAGTGACTACTAACTTAATTTACTGTTTGAAGTGCATATATTAAATAAACGTTTTTGTTTTTCTTTATATTTCTTTTAATTCAAATGGATTTGTTGTACTAGTATAATTATTAAATCAGTAGGGCTATTATTCATATTAAAAATGTGTTTTCTTTTTTCTTCAGAGGTGCATGGTATCGATGAAAACTGTGATTATCTTGCAGAGATGATACATAATATTGGCTTCGAGTTAAAATCAACTGCGGTGTGTACACACATTCACAGACTTAGATACGGCATATTCGATCTGAGTCACACACTTCTAAAAAAAGAGTGGACAGTAGAAGACATTGCTAAAAACATTAAAATTTGTAATGAGTTGTTGACACAGGATAATTTAGTTACAGGTACTCAGATTCTGTCCAGGGAGGCCAGTCAAAAACAACAGGTGGACCTTCTCACTGAAAGCTTACTAAAAGGACAACCTTCAAAAGAAGATATTGTAAAAATTGAAGCATTGAAGGCTGTGAAAAACTTACGTAATCAGATTATTGCCGAAAGGGAAAAGCTTGGTGGTGAAAATAAAGATTTATTGAAAGAACTATTGAAGAAAAGAGGAAATATTGCTGTGAATAATGAAAATGTTTAAAAAAAATTTTTATACAGCCAAAGGTCGACATTCTTTTTCCTTTTTCCCAGGAAAGTAAAGTGAAGTTTTCACAAAATTGTGTTATTAATAAATGAGGTTCTTGTACGATTAAATATAGCAAGACTGGTCAGTGTTACATCCCCATCAGCAGTTTTCCAACCCAGTAAATGGGAGCAAAGAGCAATCCTTTGAATGTGTATGATGAACTTGCGTATTATATTATAATTTTGATTTTAATTTCAAAGAAGCTGCAAAGGTGCAGTTCATTTGATCCACTGATTTGAGCTTGTTCTAAAGACATGAATGGTGATAATGAGTCATTAAAGTGATTGTGAAAAAATTAATTTTCTTTCCTTTTCATGGTCATTAAAGATTGCTCATTTCAACATTGACTATTGTGTAATCTAATGAGATCAAACATCTTATAATAAGTTATTACAGCATTCCATCAATAGGTCTAGCTTCAAATCATGGTATGAATACCCGAAAATGAGCCCTAAATTATCCCATGGATAAATCACCAAGCCACATCTTGCAAGTCTATATAAATAAAATTGTACCAGATTGTGTGATACAAACACTTGCTGCTGATACAAACACTTGCTGCTGATACAAACACATGCTGCTGATACAAACACTTGCTACTGATACAAACACTTGCTGCTGATACAAACACTTGCTGCTGATACAAACACTTGCTGCTGATACAAACACTTGCTGCTGATACAAACACTTGCAGCTGATACAAACACTTGCTGCTGATACAAACACTTGCTGCTGATACAAACACTTGCAGCTGATACAAACACTTGCAGCTGATACAAACACTTGCAGCTGATACAAACACTTGTTGCTTCCAATCAGTTTGTACTTTCTTGGGAGCCTTAATACTTGACTTTTAACCTGTCTTGTAATAATTCTCAAGACTGATCAGAACGGGTGTTTAGGGGAATATTGTCAAACCTTTTATCCCAGAGGTAGACACCTTTACTACAATGCCACAACTCCCTTCTAATTGTGTAATGACTTACTGGAGAAGTTGTGTAAACTTAATAGAGGATACATTCAAAATACAGAAACACTAATTATGAAGTTATACACAACTTGTTGATCTGTATAATCAAAGGGCTGCAAGCTCTGTGGTATTTTCTGATCTTTTCAATCTAAATCAAACTGTATATCTGTATGTATTTTCCTGTATAAGTTTATTTTATGTACCATATAATTCATCTTGCAAGCACCAGAGTTTGATACATATGGAATTTTGCATTACTAGAGTTGCATCAGAAATCATTTATGTTCATTTTTTACGACAGCCACACTTTATCCTTGCATATCATGGCTACTTCCTTGACAAAGACACTTAAAAAAGAATTTAAAAAAAAGTTTCCTCGACTGGGATTTGAACTCCAGACCTCACACACTAAACGAGCGCATTAACCCTGCACCACGGAGAAGTTATACAAATAATGCCTGAATAAAATCAAGTCATTCTAAATTTAGAACTTTCATTGCATTTCGGGTTTGTAATCCTTATTAATTTCGAGGTATTTTGATAAACTTGTTGTTAAAAAATTGAAGTAAATAATTTAGCGAAAATCTTCTCGCCCAAACAGTCCGACAATGTAGAATCTATATATTCCACTACTCGGCAGTCAGATTTATTTGTGTAGTATTCGGTAATCGACGTCGCTAAAAATAGCATTTTCAATGAATCATATTCTTCGGCGTAATTTGTGATTGTGCATTTATTGACAATTCTTTAAGCCAATGCTTCTTTTAAACTTTGAATGCGTTGTAATTTGTTGGATACTTGTAACAAAATAAAAATATTTCTTTCTTTTAAATCGCTAGTTTTAAGCTATTTTGAGAACTACTTGTTGTTAGGTTTGTCGTGAAACTTGTGTCAGAGATTGAATGTTAGCTTTGTATTTACTGATCTTCGATCAGAAAATACAAAAACTAACCTTTTGATCAGTATCTCTCAATCTGTAAATTTATAGTAAAAACATTGAAAAGAAAGTTGATTCTATATGCAATACTAGTACCATTGAAAATTTTTTTTACACCCTTTTGAGAGGTTTGGTTTCAATTATTCTTCTACAAAAACGTTTTTATAATAGTATTTGACAAATAAATTGCATGAAATATTTTTATTCAGTTTCACAATATAAAGCAAAACTTTCGTTTTTTAACGTATCAAATGGTCTATACCGGATATTTTAATGTTCCTAGTATGTTGTAACTGAACAGGTTAACCTGTATCAGCAAGTTGAATATATACATGTAATAAGATCTACAAGTACTATTGGGTACTAAGCCATCCTGTTAGCTTGATAGAGAAGAAAATTGGGACTGTGAATCTGGCAACCTAGGTTCAATTTCCTGATGATACAGGTCACTATCAATGTGATTGATCATGAAATTCTTTCTACAGTCATTCGCACTGGACTTCTGCTATGGCATGTATAAAAGTTATCAGTTACTTGCGAAAGTGAAGGCAACTAGTACTGGTAAACTGCCTGACGGCCTGCTAAGGAACGATGTGATGGCTTGACTGTGCACCATACAGTAATAACAAACAAGAGTTTTGACATACATAATTTATTGAAATGTGAAACAAATGCATTGAAATAGGTCAACAAAATAAAAAATTGTTATTTCATGTTTTGCTTATCAGAAAAAATATAACAGATATGAAAAGTCATGTAGACACGAGAACTTCATGCTCAGGTATGCTTTTTTGTTATTCTGCTTGACTATCACTTTGTCATCAATTTCATTTAAATTTTGTGATTTCCTTTCTTAAGGAAGTAAGATTTAAAGATAAGCATTAAAAAAAAATTCAGTTCAGATTTCTTTACTTTTAAAATCAGATGGCAAAAAGAACATACAACCATAGGTAATGGCTGTAGAAACAGCATGCAAGTGTGACAGATATTACAACATTCAATGACTAATGTATTAACACCTTTGCATAGTTATCCCACATGTATGTATGATTTTATAATAATATAGGAAAAAGAAATACACATCTCCAGGCAAAAAAAGCTTGTACATTGTTAAAAACACTTCCCCGAAAGATTGCTCTAGCAAAGATTGAAGGGTCAAAAGGTTAAAAAACCAAAATTATTGGCGAATCATGATGTGAAACATTTAGCGATTTGTTGTTAAAAATTGACCAATCATTTCCTTTCATTTCTAGACTGATTTTCGGATTTCATTTACAAGACTTTTGACCATAGTATGGGGCAAGGAAAATTTCCAAAATTAGTGATTTAATTTTCTTGTTGGTTCACCTTGAACATGAAATTGAAACGAGGGAACCAAAATTCGATTCATGCAAATAAGTAAGTTATTATTTTCAAGGACAGAGTAAAATCTTCTATAACAGAAAGTGAGATACAATTCTCAGCATGTTTCAGATCAGTCACAAAGAACAGTACAGAAAACACATTTAGTGGAATGAACAAAACGTCACTTTATCTTAAAAGGAATGTTTAAATAATTCTATTCAATACATTTTATTACAGAGAATGTTTGATTGTTGTAATTAATGACTTAATGTTTTAATGTTAAAAATCATAAACTTGCATAAAAAACAAAGCATAAAGCGTTCTATTACATGTATTAAATTTACATATCCCACCCAAAAATTAACATATTTTCTTCTATTCAGAAACAAATATAAATATTCTATTCAAACAAACAAATAATTCTAGTCAACAATAATTTTCAAATACTGGTAAACTAATGCATTGATTTTAATTTGAGAAATGAAAACAAAAATCATGAGCTATGCAAGCAAAATACTGAAAGTTCTCACGTCACAGGGAGATATATTCTATATTTAATAAATTCAAATTATATATTCATATATATTAGTTTATACAAATTTATTTTAGTTTGACCATGTTGGAAGCTACAAGCTAACTGAAACACTCTTGAATCTGTTCCTGGAACTAACCAGTACTAAGCAATGAGTGTAGTTTCTTGCTTAAAGAAACAATGGCTTGCCCCGGACAGGGTTTGAAACCACACAATCAGCAAACCTTAGATTACTAGCCTGGCAGGTTAACCACTAGGCCAACCCGCAATAATTTATGTATACATGATTGTATTACCATATTTGTATAATTATATATTACCATTATATGGTGCCAAATAAGCCTGATTTTTAAGACATCATGAAAATCTTAAGCTATTGTGGGATCTACCTTGCTATACTTTTCATAATATATAGAACAGGAACCAAAATTCTATATAAATCTATCAGTTTTAGACAGTGTGATATCACTTATATCTCACTGAGTGATATATCCAACTGTCTCATGAAAATGCATCTGGTAAAGATCATTTATTCATCTATAAAACTTTAAAATACAAATCTTATAAAATAGTTCAAAACAATCTATTACTAACATAAGAATAACCAAATCACAGAACTTTTACAATTTTTTGGTGGACAAAAAACACAACAACAACAACATTTCAACAACAGTACTATTTCTGCATATTTATGTTGTTTTTCCCTCATACGTCTTAAAGACATAGCATGGCATAACTCTTAAAGAATTTGCATGTCACACTTTTCTATGATAATTTATCATGAAAAAAGTACACAAAATTATCATATTTTAAGCTAAGCAAACTACAACTAATTTTTACATGGAAAAATTTAAAAACACCTTATTGCGTCACAATTTTTTTCTAAAACAAGGACATTCCACATTTACAAAACATGGAAATAATATTAAGCTTAAAGCATAATTTTAGTTTTTAAGAAGGTTTATATTAACATCAAAATAAATGATTCTTGTTGCTGTGGGGTTGCCTTTAAGGGTTGAGGCGTGTGAATTGCAGCAACCTTTTCTCCTAAATGGGTTCTAATTACTGGAGTCTATGCATCTCTAAGCTTCAGCAGGTGAGGTGGTTTTGACCCCCGGTGTTGCTTTAAGTTTGTAACACCAGAGGTTAGCCAAAACCATCTTTCCTGTTTTGGCGCCTTTTGACCTAAATTGTATTGGTGTGCCGTAAAATCAAAACAAAACATACAAAATCATCATAAATGGTTTTAACACTTTCTACTAAAGTGGGATCTCCGAAATAATTCACCTGCAATGGTTAGGGCATCTTTAAACTTAAAAGCTTAAAAAAGATATATTATTAAAGTGAAACGTTATTTTTCTTCACAAAGGTTAATTTTTCTTCACAAAATGAAGGCAAAGAAATCTTTCTTAAAATAGGTCAAAGTTTATAATCTCTCTTAACCAAGTTCAAAGATCTCTCTCTCAACAAAATATACAGTTCTCTCTCCTTAAAAAGACAAGTCTAAACAAATAAAATAAATTTATCTCTCCTAACAAGATAAATAGATACCTTCAATTGTTTGCCATATTCATAAAGCTGTTATTTACTATCTATAAAGCATTCAATAAATGTACAATCTTTTATCACATCTAAAATCTAGAGATTTAAATTTTGTACAACTAGTAATTCCTACATTGTGTCGTTTAATAAATGTTAGGCTTTTTATATAAGAAGAGCCAGTCAATACTTGCTTACAATATACTTGTGAAGAAATTACTTTGTGACATTATACAAAGATAACTAAAACTGTAAGGACTTGAAGCAAATGGTTGTATCACCTTCATTTAAATCAGTTTTTCAAATCATTTCAAATTCGGACTTGTGTGTAAGCCCTGTTCAAGTCCTAAAGTTCTAAAAATAATTTAAAAAAATAATGTGTGAAATAATATTGGTTTTGTTTCTTTTTCATATCATTCAATGTATTTCAACACCAATTTCCTTCCATGTGTAGCAGAATGGTGTAGCAACAAAATGTTTGCCCATCACTGAAGTAAAAACATAACTTGTGAGTGAAGGAATGTCACTGAAAAAAAACTGCAATGCATGTAATTACATTAACATAAACATGACCACTTTTCATGCGATGACTCACAAACTTTTAAAATCCCCATTCTTTAATGAAATAATAAACAATGAATAAACTAACTTAGTATAACAAAGCACAAAAACTTAGCACATGCAACACTCTTGTATCTGCTTTTAACACATGGAAATGTGAATGACATTTAATATATTTTTATATTATATTTATATGATAGAAGAATAATCTCAATAAAATTTCATATATTATATATACACAATACCTAATAAAATGTGATAAATTCAACAATATTAACACATGTGTTGGTTAACTTCACACAATAATATGAAAAGCTGGTGTTTTTAACAATTTATGAAAATTATATAGGAATAATTTTCTTAACCTTATTGAGAAAAAAATTGACTATTTTTTGAAACTATGGAGAGGCATCTTTTAACTTTAATACTTGTATTTGGGGGGAAAAAATAAGAAACAATTGTTGTAGTCAATTTAAATGATTTTCACGTAATAGAGCACTATTTTTTGTCCATAATGAATTTGCCTGTGTTACAGAAAAATGCCCTGGGCCTTTCAATTTCAAAAAATAAAAATAAATTAAGGGAAAACAAGTAAAAAAAAACACATTTGTAAAACATCTATTGCACAAATGATTGTAATAGGTTTTTTTTTGTTTTTTTTAATTTAGCTAAAAAAGGTAACACATAAAGAGGTTAGTAATATTTTGTTGATATATACAATGTCCTTTCTTTCTTCTTCGATTTTCACTGGCATTTTAAAATTTTAAAAACCAACCCTTTTGACATTTACAAAAATTAAATATAATAATTTTTTTTCAAATAGGTTCTTGTGAAAACTTTATAAAAATTGATAAATCATGAGAATGTTGCAAATGTATGGACTCTAGACTTACTCTGTAACTCATCAATTTGAGTTCTTAGCTCTTTCATTTCTTATACTTAAAGTAACTTAATTTTCATTTATTTTTTTTCTCACCTTTATCAAACTGAAAATAATATTTCACTTTTACACAACACTAAGCTGTCACTAATGCAAATAACAGTTTCTATGACACATTTTTTTATTAACACCAAAGAAATTTATCAAATATAAACATAAATATAATACACAAGACATAGTAACAAAAGAAAATGATTCTGGTGCAAAAACAGAACCCTGTCTAACGAATATATCAACCTTAAAGGCTACCTTTGTAATCATTCTTTGTTTAAGGTGTTAAATGTTCAAATGTCATACAATTTCCTCTTCCATTGGAATTTATTCACCATTTTAACATATTATCATTTAAAATTCATTATTTCATATCTACAAAAAAATGACTAAATTTCCCTAAAACTAAACTACCCTCATTCTAAAACTTCTAAATATGTAGTAGGAACTTTTCCCTTTTGTGAACCTCTTTCTGCTATTAGCCAATCAGGTTCCATGTTTGGCAGTCTGTAAACTGTGATTAGCTGAAATAAAAAGAGACAGCTGTCAATCAAAAATTAAAGGAACGCCTACTGTATGCAATTAAATACTGATGGGAAGATATGATTTTTTTAATGAGTTTTTATTTAATTTAAATAATTATATAAAAATTACATGGGTTTTTGAGGACTACATGCTGCTATTATGCAAGCTTTGGAATTTTAAGAGAAAAAAAGGTTTTAAAAGCAATCATTTTTCAATTTATTATTTTAAGCAGTAATTAAAATAATAGCTATCAAAATATATTCTTAAAGCACTAAATTTAAAACTGAGCTTCTATGTTCATCTTTAACAATGAATTATAAAGCTATTTAAAAAAGATGAAAATATAATGCAATTTCTGTGGTATATTTATCCTAATTTTAACATTACAATTTTTCTAATTACATTTCATTCCTCTACTCATTTAACTTTCTGACTACATTTTTTTTAAATAAAAAAAAATAAAAGAAGAAGAAAGTTAACAACAATTACCAGAATGCAGAACACTTAAAATAACTGTGCTAGTTTGAAATGTGGGCAATTCTGTTTTTGGTAGTTATTAAGAATGCTTCAAAATATTTTGAAATAGGTGTCTTTACATCAACATTACAAACTAGCACTAAATAAAAGTAATCAAATTGAGTAAAAAAAAACAAAGACAAACAAGAAAGAAAACAAATGTTTAAACCATAGCCTTCATTAATGAATGTCTTAAATGTTTGTGTTTTTTATTTCATAAAGTATGGGATGTAAAATTTATGTATCCTTAAATTTCTAGTTTGCCTCTATTAAATTTGACATTTTCAAAAGCACTTTTTCTTACTATTATCCTCATTACTGCAATAATAAATTTCTTTTCCAAAATTCTAGCAAATTTTAAGTCCCAATATAAGCACATAGTCATATACATATTGGCAATTAACTAAACAAGTGCTGCAATTTTGTACAATTAACTTGAGATGTTCCATTGAAATTACCAGTTGAGGAAATAAATAAAAAAATTGGCTGAATTGTCACAAAAGCATGAGTCACATTCAAGATTCAACTCGAAAATCAGGCCGGGAGCTCAAGTATATTAACAACACCCTAATTTCTCCAGTCATTCTTAATAAGAAAACTTTAATTTCATTGTTTCATTTTTTATTTTCAACAAATCAGATATGAAAAGGTTTAACTTAAAAGCATGCTTGTGAATGAAAAATTCCAACCTTTACCATTAATACACCTAAATAAGAAAGACTTGATATCATCGGTTGACCCAATCAACCAATCAGATGTGTTTAAATTTCCTTTAACCAAAGATCAGTCCTCAGCATGCTTTAAAACTGAAGCAATCACTAAATAGCAATGCTTTAAAATGATGAAGTAAATTCCATTATTTCATACAAAAACATCAAGGTAAGTTACAAATATCACTTCTCTTTTATGAATAAATTATGATGATATGAATATTTATTGGTGATTATATGAATATTAATCATATGTCTCCTGGCTTATTTCATTAATTATTCATATGAACATCTCCATTGCATATTCAATCTCAATTATATGATCTTTCATGACTTTATATTCTTTTCATTATTTATTGACTTTTATATTAATTATACGCATTTTTGTGTCAAAAATGAATATTAATGCTTAATTAATCGCTATGAATATTCATGAAGTACCTCGTCCGCTAATAAAGATAATTCAGAAGAATCTGCAGCATCATAATCATATAGGACTCGTGCTTGCTTTTTTTCGGTGGCAGGTGTAGAAGCTGTGACTTGTATAGCGGGAGGGGCAGAGGGAGTCAAAGTGGAGTTATTGCCAGAGCTCAAACCCAGGTTATTGGGATTGGAACCAGCCCCTGAACCCGGACTGCTGGAAACTGAAAACAAAAAAAAAAAATTTCATGCAAAAAAAGGAAAAAATTAATAAAATTATATCCCCCGGGAAACTAGTAATAATGTGTTACCAACCCAAATTCAATAAAAGTCAAATAAAATCCAAAAGAAATTAAATAAAATTTTAAAAGCTTTAATTTTTTGCCAAATTTTTATTTAAAAGTTACCCCCTTTTTTTTGGAAAAACCATTTATTGTTTCCTTTTTGGTTTTTAAGCCAAAAAAGAAATTAAGGGTTTTCCCATTTTCAGCTTTACTGGCGGAAGAAGACATCAGGTAATTAAGTGCCCATTTATACATTATTTCAGGCTGAAGCATGCACCTGCATTATAAGCATCACCAACTGATAAGCTAGCTGGATAGCCATTTTACATGAAAGAATCCAAACTCCTTTGATATATTTAAAACCTCCAATGCATTAATACATCACCAAAAAGACATTTATATGTTAGGGTTTATTAACAGGATATACACATTTTTCAGAATTATTTTTTTTCTAAACTGAACTTTCCGCTTTTTTGGTAACAAGAATTTCAAGTGATAATTTGTCCAGTACAAGCATACAAATTTAAGTTTTCAGTACATCATGATTGTTGACAACAATAAAGCTTGAGCCTAAATACCCATAAAAAGAATATCTAAAAAATATATAACCATAATTCTAAACTCTCTATCAACTTAGTTTATTTTCTTAAATGCAGAGACAATTAATTCTGAAACATTGTCTTCCTTGAAATTTCATACCCAGGGACCAGGATAGTCCAAAATTCCATGATATTGTATGATACCCAAAGAAACAATATATTTAAACAATCAAAGGACTTCGTTTAAATGACTTGTGAAAACTAGTGGAGTTTTGTCCAATGATTTCCTATCCACATAATTTGTGAACCTTGACTTTATAACTGCTACTGTTCTAAAAAAATTGGCCATTCATGTGAGAGAAAAAAACTGTATTAAAACCCACAAAAATGTTTAAACCATCAAAAATTCAACTTAAAAAAATCACACATACATATGTACAATAATAGCAAATATTGACATAGATCACAACATTTTCACTACCATACCAGTCTTTTTTCAATATTGGTTGCCAAATTGGTTCCCATAATTAGTCTGGTTCCCATAATTACCAGTGGTCTCAAAGCTAAAATTATTTTGACTGGTTACGGGATTGTTGAATTGATTTGCCATGTTTGTCTGGGTCTCCATATTTACTTCAGTAAAGCTTTTTGTTTGAAGGAAAAAACAGAATACAGTCAAATACATTTATTATTAATACATAACAAACCCTTAAATTGCCCCATACACATCTGGACTTGTAAAAAGCATCTAAATAACCGGTCATCAAATTTAAGAGGTTTTATTTATATTTCAATATAAATATTGTATGCCTTTAAAATTCAGAGTTTTTCTATAAATAGAAATGGGGTATTAATTCCAAAAGGGTAAAAATTAAAAATTAACTTAAAAGGACTTTAAAATAAAAAACTTATTTGTTTGAAATACCCAACAATAGGACAAACACTAAATATTACTTTTACAATAAGATACAAGATATGTTCTTGTGATACAGTCAGGAAAAAGTGACTGGTGTATTGGTGTCAAGGTCTCAGAGAAATTCATGTTACCATGACAACCTGAAGGTCATCAGATTAATAAAAGATAATAATGGGAAAAATTTATAGGATTTTTTTTATTCCGTTTCCATTTTGAATGAGTACATACAAAAGTTGTCAACTGTCCCTGCAAATAAAAAGCGATGAATAAAACATGCATAAAATTTACATCAACACCAAAAAAAGTAACTTGGAGAAAAGCCCAAAACTTTGATTAGATACAGTAAAACAGACTTAAACAAAACAAACCAAACATTGCAAAGAATCGGATATTCAGTCTAGAAAAAAAAACACCATCAATCATTTGAAATCTGTATCTGTATTCTTAAGTCTTACATTAGTTAATATTAACCACAAATTTCAATTTCAAAAATGTAACTTTAAGAAAAATCAGACTATTGCTCTATTTGTTCTAATAGGGATAGAAACAGAAAAGCGAGGGAAAAATTAATATACTTTCTATGCAAATAAAAAAACTTAAAACTCAGATGTTTTCTATAAGCTTTCTCTTACACTTGTTAAACATTTAATACCTTGCCCACTAAATGCTTCACTCGAACACAAATGATAGTAATGTATTAAATCATCATTATAAAGTCCATTCACTTTATATTTTACACTTGATATTCATTACTTGTTTACAGATAATTTGGATACAACCTTCAAAAGTTTTGAATAAGTTTGTTTTACTGCATCTTAATACTACAAACATTCTGAAAAATTAAAAATGTTAAGAAAATCTGATCAAGTAAGGCTCTCTGTATATATTTTTATTGAAAAAATGTACAAATACTGATGTACACATCTTAACGTAATTATAGAAAGATATTCTTTTTAATAAAATGACAAAATAACTTTCTATTTCACTATTTCTTTTTTCTTTCAATTTCTTTTTTAAAAATACATTTTATTATAATTTAAAAAAGCATTTTACAGTAACTATAATAATGCAAGTTTTTGAGACATGACCTCACAAGTGTCATGTAGGTTACAGAATATCTTATTAACCATACAGAGACCCTTCCATTGACTGGACGTCCCCCTTTCAAAATATAATTTCATATCTAATCCCAAAATATTCAATATACTCAGAAGAGTCCTTAGTTTGAAGAAGTTCAGAGAAAGCTTCTACAAAAGTGTGGTTAGATTCCTCCCCACTGAAAGCAATAAAATACGTTACCTGAAAAATACGTTACTTGAAAAATACGTTACTTTTAAAATATCTTACATATTTACAAATGTTATGTTTTTATAACATGTTTTCAGGTCACAATGTTCATAGTAAACATATATTTTTCAAATACACCAAAAATGAAATCTATATAATATAAAGCATTCCTTCCATCAATTACCCATGTTTACTGAGCCAAATTCAATCAATTAAATAAATAACACTATAAGCGGTACCATTTGCTCATCAAACATTCTTTGTAAAGGCAAATCATCCAACTTAACCACATTTTGTTGAATATACAAGACAGTTTGATGGATTAAACATATATATGTACATAAATATTTCTAACTTAGGAAATGTTTTCATTTTAATAATATCAATACCTTTACATGTATATAAGTTATATCTCCAAGAACCCATCCAGTACAATGTGCTAAATGTGCTAGTGCCTCAGTGTAACTAGAAGATACTGGCTATCTGTATTATCAAAGTGGACACAAAGGGGTCTAATGACAGATTCCCCAATTACAGGCTTTGGAATAAAACCAAAGCCATGCCAGATTTTTTTTAATATATTACAAAGGGGAATAATTCAATGAAAATCTGTGTAAGAGTTATGGGTCTTGCTCTGTCACCTACTATCATGACAAAGACATGACATATAAATTATTAAGGTGAATATCTTCAGTTGTTAATTAGAAATAAAGTCTTGTGTAAAAACTGTAACCAAGTGTAAAGCCAACACCAGTGCCAGTGAAAGATAGAACCACCTATACAAGTAATCTTATAATAGTCATTGCTTTAATGTTGTAACTCATTAGTTATTACTATCTTTCAGAATTCCCCTATCAAAATGATAAAGTCTAATTGCTTATTTCTAAGCAGCTCTATCAAAAATTCTAAAATTTTCTAAGTATACCTACAGAAAATCTGTTAAAAGGACAAAGTTTCAATTTTATTATATTTCATTTCCAACTCAATTTCTTGAAACCTGACCTTATAAGATTTAGCAACAATTTTAATGTAGGAATGATGGAATCGTTCCCTACAACTTTTTTCATGAAATTATTTGTTTAAACCTAGTTTAACTACAACATAATTTCTGACCATTTACCCAGCCAATATAATTATATTAATAAAAGCTCTCAGAAAAACATTTATTTAGTTTAACAAACCAACAAAAGCAGAATTATTATTGTCAACTACATTCAAAGCTGGTAAAATACATAAAAATCCCTCAGCCATAAGTCTAACTGGAAACCTAACATACATGCAACTATCTTTCATATATTTTCCCACAAAAATAACATTAAGCTTTTCACAGGTACCTCATTTCTTTATTACAACATGTTTATCTATCTCTTTTCACCTTTGACCTCTTAAGAATGACCTTGACCTTTCAGAAAAAAAGATTTAAGATCTGGCCTTCTCTATTCCTACACAGTTTCACAAATCATTTTAAAACTCCAGAAAAGGAGGGCTGGTGCTTGTTTTCCAATAGAAAGAAAAAAAAAAAGAAATAACAAGAGGGCCATGATGGCCCTGAGGTCGCTCACCTGTATATAGCCCCCCCCCCCCCCCAACGTTGCAGGGCCAATTTAACCCAAGGGCTGTTATTTGCACAAACTTGGTAGAATAATAAGATGTTTCATGCTAAACATCTAAGCTCTTGCTCATTGGGCTTTTTAAAAGAAGATTTTTTTTAAGTTTTTACTATACACATATATAGTTAAAAACAATGACACCCCTGGGGCCAGGCCAGTTTTGACCCCAGGGCTTTTATTTGAACAAACTTTGTAGATACTTACTAGAAGATGTTTCATGCTTAATATCTAAACTCTAGCTATTTGGGTTTTTTCAAAGAAGATTTTAAGTTTTTGCTATACACATATAAGAAAAATCAATGACCCCCGAGGCTGGGCCAATTTTGACCCCAGGTCTTTTACTTGAACAAACTTTGTAGACACTCACTAAAAGATGTTTCATGCTTAATATCTTAACTCTAGCTATTTGGGTTTTTTCAAAGAAGATTTTTTAAGTTTTTGCTATACACATATAAGGAAAATCAATGACCCCCGGGGCGGTGCCAATTTTGACCCCAGGGCTTTTATTTGAACAAACTTGGTAGACATCTATTAGAACATGTTTGATGCTAAATATCTTAGCCATAGCTCTTTGAGTTCTTTAAAAGAAGATTTTTTAAGTTTTTACTATATGCATATAGGGAAAATCAATGACCCCCTGGGGTGGGGCCTATTTTGACCCCAGGGCTTTTATTTGAACAAACTTGGTAGACACCTATTAGAACATGTTTGATGCTCAATATCTTAGCTATAGCTCTTTGAGTTCTTTAAAAGAAGATTTTTAAGTTTTTACTATATGCATATAGGGAAAATCAATGACCCCCCCCCCCGGGGCGGGGCCAATTTTGACCCCAGGGCTTTTATTTGAACAAACTTGGTAGACACTTATTAGAACATGTTTCATGCTAAATATCTTAGCTCTAACTCTTTTGGTTCTTTAAAAGATGATTTTTTTAAGTTTTTACTATATGCATATAGGGAAAATCAATGACCCCCTGGGGCGGGGCCTATTTTGACCCCAAAGCTTTTATTTGAACAAACTTGGTAGACACTTATTAGAACATGTTTGATGCTCAATATCTTAGCCCTAGCTCTTTGGGTTCTTTAAAAGAAGATTTTTTAAGTTTTTACTATGTGCATATAGGGAAAATCAATGACCCCCGGGGCGGGGCCAATTTTGACCCCAGGGCTTTTATTTGAACAAACTTGGTAGACACTCACTAGAAGATGTTTCATGCCAAATATCTAAGCTCTAGCTCTTATGGTTTTTTAAAAGAAGATATTTAAAGTTTTTTCTTTCGGTTGCCATGGCAACCAGAGTTCTGCATGGAATTAAATTCTTTGAACAATTTTTAAAGGTGACCACCAAAGGAACATTCCTGTGAAGTTTGGATGAAATTGGCTTAGTGGTTTATGAGGAGATGTCATTTAAAGTAAAAGTTTACGGACGGACGGACGCCGGACGAAAAGCGATCAGAAAAGCTCACCCTGTCACTTTGTGACAGGTGAGCTAAAAATCAAACAAAAAAAAAAGAAGACTTATGGCTGACATATGGGCAACATGTATCAGATATTTATAACTACACATACCTGCCAAGTTGTTTTTGTAAATCAGACATATATTGCTGACTCTGAGAGTGGAATGTCATCTGAGCTTCAATGAAGTCATTCAAACACCGAAGATGGTGAGCCTAAAAATAGAAAACTTTGTCTGATAACTGAAGCATTAAGACATACGTATGACAAAGAAATTGGTCAAAATTTTAAAATAAGAAAGCTTGATCTCATAATCAAGTTTGAGTTTTCTAAGTTTTATTGAGACTGATAATTTGTTAGTTATTGTTTTGTTTTTCCCCTTTTTATCTGCTTGTATTTCCTTTTTTGGTCTCTATTTTTTGAAAATGATATAAAATTCATAAATCACATAATTATGGCTACCTTTAATTTTACACCTGTTAACTCAGATGGTGAAATGGTGAAAAACTGCTTCACACACTAGGAGATTTATACATGGCTGGCACGATTGAACACCACTGAAACCAGGGGCAAGTAACTCTTGACAGTATTCATAGGAACTCAGTCAAAGAAAGCCTTAAATATTTGTCATTGTGAACCTTCTTTTATAGGAATGCAGAGCTTAGTTTTATAAACCAATATTAGAAACATTGGTAAAAACCATAACAATGACATTTCAAAAAATGATGGGCTGCCCCTTTTGTGCCCTTTTCAAAAAGTTTTGTGTAGAATACACCTAAATAGATTTAATGCATTTTTTATCAAACATCCCAAATATATTTTCATAAGATGAAAGGGAACATTCTCCCAACCCTTTGGGCAAAAAGAAAACTAGTAAAAGTTTTTTTTCCCAAAACTCACATGTGTGTTTTGTTTTCCCTTTCCCAAAGAAAAAAGTTTAGTGATTTCAGCTTGTCTATCAAAGTCCGACTGTGCCTGACGTAAATCTGCTTCTGCCTGAAACAAAGTAAAAATTCTCATAATATATTTACATGTTAGATAAAATCATTATGTTCAATTCAAGCCACTGGAATCACTGGAACACAATCCTTCAATCAAAACAGTATTACCTATTTAACAGTTTGTCTAACACTGGTTGAATCTAACTGACTATTACAGTCAATTTAAGGGTGCATTTTATAATATAAAACTTTGAAAGAGCTAATGCACCAGGTCATTTCAATCCCAGGCCTCAGTGGGAGATTTATGTGCTTAAGGTTTTTACCTTCGGCGTATCTCCACACTACTGGGCGAATGTTTTGGTTTTGTTATGGCAGAACAGAAGCATATAGCTGGGTTTTGACAGTCCAAAAGTCAAAGTCACTGCTATTCCCCATATGCAAAGTTGTAATTTATATGTTGAGGTTAAAAATTGTCTAGTGCAATAATATAATGATAGCTTTTTCAAGATAGCAACTTTTCATATATATTTTGTAAAAGCTAATCTCCCTTTCAAATTTTTTGTCAGTTATCTTCAAATTATTACAAAATTAAGGAACTCCAACGAGACCCTAAAGTTAAAAAATCTTCTTACATAGATCAGCTGGGGCACTTACAACAGGAAGATATGCACAGATAAATCAGAAATATAGTCTGAAATAAATTGAATATTGTACTTTTGTTCTATTCTTAGCACCATTTGTTCAAAGCTTTTCAATTTATGAGTCAATTTTTCACAATAAGAATTATCTGAAACTTTGCCATATTCTATTGGTCTAGACCTTCATCAAATGGAACATAAGTCTTGAAAAATTATTTTCAGCCCATCTCGTCAAAAAACTCAGTGGGGATTCTTTAATATGTTCCAAATTAAAGCATAAAGGAAGAACTTTGTCTATATCTCACTTATAATTATCAATCAGAGATCTAAAATTCTACTTGTGGGCTCGTAATTATTTACAAATAGAATTTAAAAGAAAGACAAAATGCCTACACATTAAGATTTAGAAGATACTCATCCTGAGGACAAGTGACTCTGAAAATATTTTTGGTTGCCTGTCACTGCCCATATACTTTACATCAAACATGACAGCTTTTCCACAATAAAAACTTATTATGTAAAGTAAATGTATTTACCTATATAATTACATATCATTCTGAATGTTTGATTAATAAAATTTAATCCAAGCCACAGACTGATATATCCTTAGTCTGTCTTATCAAATGGTCTGATGTGGTATGCAGGCAATAAGATATTGTGCAAGGTCTAGTGCAACAAAGTGACCCTTCATTATCGTCATCAATTTTGAACACAGACATTTATTTGTCTCGCCATGTATAAAGCAATTTCTTTTATTGACATGTTTTAAGTGCATGTCTAAAAATAACAGGTAAGGCCATTTTCAACATCATCTCATTTTATGAGAAAGTTGAATAAAATTTCTTGATCTGGGGTCTTTTTTTTCTTATTTGGAACAGGTTCTTGTTTGAGGTGACATCTTTTAGAGTAAAAACTTTGGTATCAGTGATTCCTTCAGACCAGAAAAATACAACAGTAACAACAATAACAATCTCCTGAGAGTAAAAGGTAGATACAAACATTGTAACAAGCTAAATGAAGTATATTTTATACAACTGTTTTAATCAAGCTTGAATGTGTACTTATGGCCTAAACCCAAATAACCATTGAGCATTTTTTTGTAGCTTTTTTTTTGGCAAGAATGACTTGCCCTTTTTAATGGTCAACCATTTAGTACTAAGAACTACAAGAAAATGAAAACTGGAAATGTGGAGTTGTTCAATAAGTAATATCATCAAGTAATGATGTTGTAGTTTTAGACATGTCCCTTTGACAGGGCACCTGCTTCTGTTATTGTTTTGGGTCAATGATAATGTGTATCAATATTATTTCTATCAATGACAGCTCTAGCAGAAAATACTAGTTCACCTATTGTACAGTTTCTAGCAAGACAGTAAAGCAGGCAGAAACAGGTGTATGCAAAGTAACCAATAATTCTAGTAAGTTTCTTATTAAAATAATTTTGTTCAGTCTATGCTAAAGCTGCTTATCCTAGTTAAGAAAAAGATTGTAGGAAGAAGGAAATACAAAAACATTTTGAAAAAGAATTTTCAATTTCAATCCTAATATACTGGAACCAAAAGTGAAAGCTTTGGCACATTTTAGATCTTAACAAAATGAATATTATATATTTATAAAACTATTCAAGCTTTATATTGTTCATTTATTTTATTAAGACCTATCAATTTTTGTTCTTTAATCATTGACATGCAATTTATTGTCTTCTACAATTTTTCCCACCATGCAAAACACTAGTGCAACTATGTTACTACATATATTTCATAGTTACCTCCATACATAATTTAGAAATTCTACTAGATTAGTTGAAGTGAAAGGGGATCAAATCAAACAAGACAAAAATCCAGCTTTTTAAACTAATTTGTACCAGAATCTATATAGGATATAATTATGCTGTTTACATAATTTAAACTAAATGTCACAATTAAAGGAGAAAGTATTTAAGATATTAAAATGTGTTAATACTAAAACTTTAACAACAGCTTTTTTGCCAAGATTGAATAATTTATTCTTTAAAATTATAATGCTTCTATATTTAGATATAAAAGACCAAACCATAGTAAATTAACATCTGTACCCATTAACTGTATATTAACTTCATACAAAAATAATACAAACGGGGTTTGGCAATATCTGAACAACCAGTTTTAATTGATAAATTGTAAGTGATTACAATAATAATAAGTAAGTAAGAAAAACATACAACAAATAACATTTTATGATAGGTATGTCACTGTGGTACAATGTTGTACAATGATTAATTGGCTACATGCATAAAAACAATCATTTTTGTAAGGACTTTCTATGAAATGTATACCAAACCTTTGTGTTTTCTTTAAAACTCAAGCTAAAATTTTGGGAGGCAAATAAATGACTTAAACCAAAATACATAATAAGCATAGGATGGAGTACCATGCCTTATTTTAAACCTTAGTCAAAAAATAAATGCATGCATTTATTGTTACAACATTATTTTAAACCCACAAAATACCACAACAAGTAAATAACTTACTTTTGCAATAACATCGTCCTATGTGCATTAAGAAAAATTGAAAAAACACTTTTTAGAGATAAAAAAATCATAAATTTCCAATAAAATATATTTTTTAAAGAATGCTTTTATTATAGTATTACTTAGAAGCTATGAAAATGTATATTTAATCATTAACAAGTGTGAAAATATTTTCTATATTTAATAAAAGGTAAAACATCTTTTTACCAAAACTTTTAATCATTTAGTAAAAATATACAACTGGGATTTCAAACAAGTTTTTCATCATATCTAATGCTAATAATAGGGATTTTCCCTTCAATTAAGAGTTACATTATACAAATTATCTTATAAGTAGATCATAACATTCCATAGATAAAATATGAAGGTCAAAGAAAAAATGTATGAAGGTCAAAGAAAAAATGTAAATGTAAAATTTACACCCAACTTATAGAATGATGATCAGTCTTGTAGATGAGTAAATACATAATTTGTCTTTGATTTCACAAGAGTATTATCTTGTCAGTATATCTTTAAATAAATGTTGAATTTACAGTATTATCTTACTTATTTTAGACAAGTTGGGTTCCTATTTTTCCCAAAATGGTGCCAATAATAACTCAAAATTCACCTTTTGATTACTAAATGACACTAATTTTTTCCCAGATTAACTTAATTTTTGCTATTTAAAAACTTCAAAATCTTTATAACATTTCACATCATGGTGAAGTTCTCCTGAAAATTATCATCTTCTGTCAAATAATATTTTCATACTTAAATGCAACTGTTTTTTTGTTGTGGTTTGTTTTTTTTTACAAATTCTAACAAGAATTTTTATTAAATACTAAAATATCAAATATTTCATTAATTTATGTTACACCTGCTCTGAGTTACACCGTGAAAATTAATTTCAGGGGAAAACATTTTCATTTTCAAAATTTTCATCTTCCAATAAAATTTTACTATGAAACTTTATAACAAACAGAATTTGGATTATAGAAATAATTCATTAAAGTGCGAGTTGAATTTTCAAAATGTTTAAATAAAACTGTATAAATAAATTAAATTAACCTAATTTGTGATAAAATAGTGCACAAATTTAGTGATATTTTGTATGTGTACTTAAATTTAACAAAACATATATTATCATAGTATGCATATTCATTTTCTAAACTATACAAATACCAGCCTGAACTGTTGTTGACAACAAAAATAATATCCTAAACTCTCCTATTAAAACATATATCCACTTTTTTAATAAAAATTAACTCAAAACATCAACAAAAAAAATCAATTAATTAATCGAAACTGAACCTAGCAATTTAACAGAATAATAAAATGATCAGTGAGTTTAATATGAACAAAATTTGGGTCACAAATAAAGCTCTAAGCTAGAATAAAGTGGGGTTTAAATCAGGAGGCACTGATAATTTGTCTGGTCATAGTCCTGAAAATTCACATTTAAGGGTTTTTCCCTATCTCCAATTGTCAATGATGAATATTCCATAGTTTACAAAAATTTATGAAATGTCACAAAGAAGCAGTCAAACCATTTGAAAAGTGAATTTATTATTGAAAAGTACTTTCTTTTGCAGAATGATGGAAATATTCTTTAAGACAATATCAAAATGATGTGACATCAAAATTTATTTACATATTACATTGATTTATCATGATATTATATTTTAATATACTTCGCTTTATTTCATTCTGCACAAATCTTTTTAGTATTTTTAATATATTCATTTTTCCCTTGGTTTTCTCAGAAATTGCTCCTTTCTTTAAAAGAGTATTAATTTTTTCAAGAGTTCTCTCTCTTTTTTTTTAAGTTGACAATTTAGGATGTGAATTTTCATGACCATGCTCTAGCATTAGATACAACACGAAGCCAGACCTCCATGGCAGCGTATGGGTTGTCTGCTGGTAGAACAGGAGGCGGTTGCTGGGGACTCTAAGAAAAACACAGTTATACATCAAACAACGGTTAAAACATAAAACAGAGTTAGCCCCCTTGTATTGTTAAATTTCATAGTCATGTTAAGAGTAAGCTCCCTTCTTGACCAATTTTATCAAAATGTCAAAGAGTAAGCCACCTTCTCACCCAACCCTCCCATATCAAATAGAATTTGCCCCTTGCCCCTATTCTTGTCTCTTTTTTTTTAAAATGACATTAGTAGGTCCCCATTACATCAAGTATAATAGAAAGTTTCACTTTACCAAAAACAGTGTTACCTCCCTTCTTACCTGACCTACTAAAATATCAGAGTTAGCCCCCTTGATTTTAAAATAATTATTTAATTTCTTCAAACTATCATCAAACATAGTTTGAACAATTTCAGTTCAAGTCAGTCATAAGATTTAAAAAGAATTCTAAAAGACATGTATAGGAAGAAGAAATCCATGTTTTACATAGAAAATACAATTTCTACAACTACAAGCACGAAGAACCAAAATGATATAAACCTTAAAGGCCATTTGTTGCATACTTTCTTTTCTATTTAGATTTTGAATTCACAATTTTTTTTAGAATAATTCAAGTTTGCATTTATATAAGTTTTAAAAATCCTTCCATAACAATAAGTTAAATGCCAGCATGATTCATTCCCTTTCTATATTACACTGTTTGCATAACAATGTTGCTTTTTTTTCTTTTGAAATTTTTACAAGTAAAATTAATAGGCATAACATACATTTTCATTCAATGCAAGGTTCCTATGTAGACGAAATGTTAGTACTAAATTAACGCTATTCTATCTAAAATGCCTTTAAGCAAATAAATGATGCATGTCTATGCAGCAAGCTGGAGAAACACCATGTTAATCTTGATAATGACCTGACTATTTATAGCTACCGGTACAGTGCCTGGCCTGTCTGCTCGTTCATGCAAGCAGACCAAGTTCAAAACTTATGGCTGTTGATGATTTTATTATTTTAGAATTGAAATTGCTTAAACTCAAAATGGATCATTTGTTATTCAAAGAAAGTCAAGTTCATTATAAAAAGTCAGCTGGGTAAGTCGCTTCACATTTAGAAATGTAATAGATCTTATTACAAACAATATAAATAAACTTGTTAGGATAAGACAATTAAGTCTATCAATTTAGTTACACATCACCCTTTGATGGTTTAACACCATTTGCTATTTTTGGGTAAATAAATTCCTGATAGAAAGATTTCCTTCTCTAAATTATCTGATACACTTGCAAACTTGAAAAAGAATATCATTCTGGCTAACAAATATATGTCAGATCTTTTGGACATAAATTGTAACTGTATTCAGACACAAACAAACTCGAAGCTTTCATCTGTTCTCTACAATCATATCTATGACAGATGAATGTTGTTTGTATATTTTTGGTAAAAAATTGCATTTCTTATGACATGTTTTTTTTGTCACAAAAATCTGTAGTGTAAGATAAAATATGCTTCTTCTTTAACTAAAACACAAGAGCGATCAGTAATCACATGTGTCGCCTCATGATGGCCAATTTCATGTTGGGACAAATTTTGTGACAGACGGACAGACAGACGAACAGTGCACAACTAGACTTGGTACTGATCATTCCTGTAAAGTTTGGATAAAATTGCAGTAGTTTATGAGGAGAAGTCCGGACAAGCTTTTGCTTATCTGGCAACACAAAGAAAAAAACACCTTTTTATCAAAGGGCCATAACTCGGCCAAAAATCATTCAACCGGAAAACCCGTGCAATATGCGCAAGGACTTGAGCTACAGATCAATCCTGTAAAGTTTCATTGAAATTGCATTAGTGGTATAAGAGAAGTAGTCCGGACAAACTTTAAAATTAAAAATTATTAAAGGGCCATAACTCTGACAAAAATCATTGAACCGGAAAATGCTGACAATATGCACAACTAGACTTGGTACTGATCATTCCTGTAAAGTTTGGATGAAATTGCACCAGTAGTTTATGAGCAGTAGTCCGGACAAGCTTTTGTGTATTTGGCAACACATAGAAAAAAACACCTTTTTGTCAAAGGGCCATAACTAGGCCAAAAATCATTCAACCGGAAAACCCGTGCAATATGCGCAAGGACTTGAGCTACAGAACAATCCTGTAAAGTTTCATTGAAATTGCATTAGTGGTATAAGAGAAGTAGTCCGGACAAACTTTAAAATTAAAAATTATTAAAGGGCCATAACTCTGACAAAAATCATTGAACCGGAAAATGCTGACAATATGCACAACTAGACTTGGTACTGATCATTCCTGTAAAGTTTGGATGAAATTGCACCAGTAGTTTATGAGCAGTAGTCCGGACAAGTTTTGTGACGGACGGACGGACAGACGGACAGACAGACAGACAGACGGACAGACAGACAGACGGACAGACAGACGACGGAGAAGTGATCCCTATATGTCGCCACTACTCCGTAGAGGCGACACAAAAACCCCTAAACATGATTATCACAATAGTTCAGTTCATTACACAATATTATTGAATCTTTTGTAAAAGGTATGTATAGAATTATCAATAAACAATCAGTCAAAAAGAAGATTATATACATATTTTTTTCTACAGTTCTTACACTACTATTACAAAGAGATACACAGCAGAATTAATTATTAAAAGTTTTTATAACATGACTACATGAGCAGGGAATGTAAAGCATTTTACTCTACAAAAAATATTTTCAACAAAAAATATGACAATGTCCAGTCAATCCCAGAACAAAAACATGTTAACTGATACTTTTTACTGAGACCCTTTTGTAGAAACAGGTGAAAGTTCCAGCTCATTATTTCATTTTGACAGAATAGTACAATATAAAAGACACATTAAAGTTGCACTTGATAATTCTACATCATATTATGCCTGATTTGTGAACTTACAAAATAGTAAATTTGCTATAAAAATGGAGTAAATATCTTAAAATAATGAAGGTATTTACATTTTGTTGGCACTTTGACAAAAATAGAATTCCCATATTAACAAAAGGCATTAAATTAACATAAAATGTGAGATGCTGAATAATCTAGTTAATCATGTACAGTAGAACTTTTGCAAGGCAAAGTTGAAGGGACTTGTGTCAAAACTTCGACACATCGGTACTTCGACTCATGAATCGATCTTTATTTGAGCTGTCGATGTTTACAAATGAGTTGCAAAAGGTATAACAAAAGTAAAGGGCAATAACTAAGCCAGATTAAAGTAAATATATCCCATGTGATTATCATGTGAAGGTTCTCAAACGAAACTAAGTTGTACTGTTAATTTTCAAAGAAGAATGATAACAATTAGAGCATATAAATACACATTTGAATGCATACAAGGGCTGTTAGAACACACAACTGTGTAATTAACACCTGTAAAACAATCTGATCGGAAATCATTTTATCGGCCCAAAAAGGTGAGAAAAATGTCTTAAGATCAAATGTGTCAAATTAATCAATGGACTTATTCATGGTAAATATTTTTTTCAAATTTTTGTTTATGGACCACATAAAAACTTTGACACATTGAAAAAATGTACACATAAAAATTCGACTTGTTTATAGGTTTTAATGTAGAACATATTGCTTCATTTAGCTTTGTCACATCAGGAAAATCAAGAAATCGGGGTTCGACACACAGAAGTTCTACTGGATGTATTTGTGCCAAATTGATCGGACATCCAAATTTTTATAACAGAAAGTTAAGCTTCACTGAATTCTGAGAATTTTCTACATTGTTACAATCATGATGATGTGACTTTATTATATGTACATTTAAAGCAAAAGAACAGAAAAACAACTACAGCTTTTGTTTCTGAAATTGACTGTACATTGCTGTCAGCGACATGTAAGCAGAAGATAACACTGAAAAAGGAATGAGCACATGAATATATAATATATAAAATATTTCTGAAAACTTTGTTGCCATAGCAACACATGCTTGCAGACTATGACACCCACCTCCATCTTGGCATATGGATTATTAGCGGGCATTTGACCACTCTTTGGGTTTAAATAGAGAATTTAAACATGGTTTTAGTAAATGCGAGGTAAAACATTTTTACTATCAATACATAAAATATGCAGAGTTAGTATGCTAGAACTATATTTCAAAACAAAGATTAAAACTACTTTATGATCATGATTTTATCTTTAAGTTCCTTAAAAAATTCAATTCTTAACATCATTTTTGTTGATTAAATGAGACCATTTGAGGCAAGAGCACTTTTCAAAAAATAAATAATAACTAATAAATTTTTCACAACATGATTTTTCGATATCAAATAAACTGCTAAAGATAAACTTCCAAATGGCACAATATCTCAATTTTAATATTAAAACAAGTTGTTTAACATGTAGACTAAAGTGCTGGAAATTTATCAGTAATATATCTGGACTGTATTGTAACTTTTAACTTGAAAACCCAGGTACCATACAGTACCATTAACAATCTAGTGTAAAAATATGCATCGAATCACAAGCTCCTTTTATACCAACAAGTCACTCTAATAATTCCTGAATTTCAAAACAAATATATAATAAAAATATCATATACTTTAAGCCTCTTCACTATCAGGTTTATAAATATGGGTTTTAAAATCACAGAATTTCACAGACTGTTAACTTTGACTCACTATTAAATAACTTTTATTTATTAAATATTTTACCGAATTTCCATACCTGAGTTTGTGATGCAACCTGTTTAGCTTTTCGGAGCCGACTTTTACACGAGTCCAAGTCCAACCTTTTAGTTTCTAATATTTTCTTCTCTTTCTGAAAGTTATATAGAATGCATGGTTTTAACAAAGCATTCATATCTTTACTCTCTTTCAGTTTATAACAGTGAAAGCAATATCAGATTTTTATAATTATAAAATGAGCCGCGTCATGACAAAACCAACATAATGGTTTTGCGACAAGCATGGATCCAGACCAGCCTGCACATCCGCGTAGTCTGATCAGGAGCCATGCTGTTCGCTATCAGTTTCTCTACTTGTTATACAGTTGGTAAGCGAACAGCATGGATCCTGATCAGACTGAGCGGATGCGCAGGTTGGTCTGGATCCATGCTGGTCGCAAACACATTCTGTTGGTTTTGTCATGGCGAGGCTCAAATGTTTTTAGAGAAACTCTCTGTTTCAATTTAAGAGTGATGAAGGGATGTAAATATGTGAGAATCATGTAAATGCAAATATCAACAAAGCATATCTACATTCAAATATGCAATTAAGATAATACATTCTCACGCTATGTGCATAAACCCAGAAATAATTGGTTGCAGTAAGTAGTTGATTCTAAAATTTACTTGGTTCAAAAACGGTCTAAAATGAAAGTTTTACTGTATTCACTTTCTTAAACTGTTCCTCTACTTGAGACATTTATTTAATACATCATCCATAGGAACTATTTTTCTGCTCATAATTTTTATCATTTGGCAGTAATTTTACCATAATAGTTTTCATGTCTCCCTCAAGGAAGTTTTGTAATGGTTGAAGGAAGTTATTAGCAGACGCTTGAACAAACTCTCGATATGCATTTCCCATCAGTATTTGTGTCTGCCCGCACTTGACTAGAGCATTCCCTGAAAAGATAATATAAAATAACATATTAATAAACAACGACTACAATCCAAGTATTGTATCTAAGTTCACACAATAATACATACATGTATCTGAAAATTTGACAGGAACATTTTGTAACAGGAGTTGTTCAAGTTAAGCAGCCCACTCTATGGGTACCTTTTCCCAATCGTAGTAAAAATTAACAACATTAAGTAAAACTTCACAAGATGGAAATACCTGTACCTAGATTTAAGTATGGGCTATATGTAATAAGCTTTATTGTAATTTGATCAATTTCATAAATATACCAAATTTACAACGCTCTTGCATTATTCAATTTGTTGTTTTTTCTGTTGTTGTTGTCTTTTCTTCAAATAAACAGTTAACAGACTGATTCAAAAATAACCATGTTGTCTCCAGTTCTTAAGGACCTACACTTTTACAAACTCTTTAAAACAAATAAACCTAAACTCAAAAACCCAAGTTATTCTACTTTTATTCATAACAAAGCCACAAGCTTTAACAAACACAAATTATCTTCAGATATTAGAATTTTATAAACAAGTAATTTATTCTTATTCCTAAGACAAGAATAATCCCTATCTCCAGTGATTCTCAAAGCTCCAAGACGTGGCCTCACAATATGCAATTTTGCTTGATTAGTATAATTCCCTTGATAAAATGTCTGTTTTCTAAGTTATTACATTTTAACATGCTGCTTTTAGGAGGGGAACAAATTAAAACCACATCTAGAGAGCTTCAAGCTGCAAATTTCTGCAAAATTTCTCTTGAACTTTAAGGTGTCATTATATACTGTTTTATTTTCCTTCAAAATATACTCTGAATGAAATATCAGCTTCCATTTGGATAATTATTCAGTTAAAGTGTCCAGGAAACGAAAGTGATTAACCTTTGCCACCTTTACAACTAGGCTCTATAATACTGCTTGCAGCATAAGTTTTGTATTATGTTATTGAACTCCAGTATGATTCAAATGGACTGTCCCAGATTCAACTCAGGGCAAAGACCCTCAACAATGTAAAAGAAAATAATTTAAAAAAGGGCTGTAACTCTGTCAAAATTCATGTTAGAGTTATGGGCCTTGGATAAAGATCTCCTATCATACTCTGTAATAATGTGTCAAGTTCAGACCCATTCCCTTGAGTAGTTTTGGTGTAAACAACTTGCCCACAAAAATTAAACAAAACGTGACAAGTACAACAGCTCTTCTTATTCCTCGAATAGTCATGCTAATTAAACTGCTTTTCATTAATTTGAAAAATTATATTCCTTATTTCTATCTTTCTTATTGTCAAATCCTGTTTAATCTTATGATTCAATCTCAATAGCTCTTGCTCTGAAAACAATTAATTATTTCCTTTCAGAGTTATACTTCAACACCAATTATGCACTTAAATATTGACAAGGCACACTCATAAAATGTGAAGTTTAATTGGTTTCAATCTAATTGTCTTGAATTGTTAATGGATTTTACTTTTTACCAAGCAGAAGATGCCTTTCCCTTTCTTCTGTTAAATGACATCAGACAAAAATGCCATTAAAAACAAAAGCAAAGAATTACTCCCTTAACATACTAGAACCAAGTTTTAAATCTTTGCCACAAGTACAGAGCAGGCCAGTCTGCACATCAATGATTCAGACCAGTAACTGTTGCTTTCTAAAATCCCTTCAACTTAGAATGGACTGTTTCAAAGTTAAAAGCAGGACAAATACATTGTACACATTCAGCAAGTTCTTTGTATTTTGATATTGAAATCTCTTCAACACCAAATGGACTGTTCCAAACTCAAAAGCAGGGCCAAAAACATTACACGGTTTCAGAAAGTTCAGAAAACAGACAAGCTGGAAATTTCTTCCTACCAATTGTTTTATTGTCATTAAATATCAGGCATGGAACATGATGAAACAATTGTCCCGACTTTGATGACAGCAAAGTGGATTTCCAATACAAGACAAACATGTCAATAAGAGATTAATACTGAATCAGTCTACAGCAGGAAAAATAAAAACACAAATTGGAGAACCAGTCCTGTATCTCCCACACAGCTTTACTGTATGAACTCTTATTGTGATTTTTGCAGCAGTTAATGCCTAGTAGTTCATAAAAGCGGGAGGATATAAAACAGCCTATCTTGTACAAACAGATTAATTAGTCTGGGCCTTTCGGCAAAAGAATGTCCTAGTTTTGTCAGAACTCAGAAAAAGATTGTGTCTTTAAGCCAAGAAAGTAAAAAGAAAAGTTTTGAGTAAATAGGAGCGTTGGCAGAGTATTTAATCTTATCTGAAGATATTTTCACACAAAAACTGTTTTTCTGATGGAAAAAAATAACAAGGGGCATTGAATAATTCTTATTTGTGAATATGTTGCCATTAGCATGCAGATAAGTGAGCTTTCATCTTGCCAAGTCAATGATAATCCTCAGAAATTATTAATCACCTTTAATTACCTTTAACTTGCCAAAATACACAGAATGAGGTTTGAATGCATTTGTAGATCTAGCAGCATTAAATTTGTGTGATAAAACATTCAAATTTTCACTTGGACTGAATACATCATAGATGTACTAGTTTGATACACAGTATCTTTAAATAAATCAACCTTTCTTATTCATAATGAGTAAATGTTGAAGAAATTTTAGAGATACATAAAATTTACTTTGATGTTTGAAATTATCGACCTTTCTGAATGTACATTTGACAAGACTTTGTGACATAAACAGAAATGGTGTTGACTCAAGGACACAGACAAATTTAGGGCACTTGACAATATTTCTTTAACTATATTTATACTAATTTGTTAAGATTATCTAAACAAGAGGGCCATGATGGCCCTGAGGTCGCTCACCTGTATATAGGCCCCCCCCAACCCCCCCCCCCCAAACGTTGCAGGGCCAATTTAACCAAAGGGCTTTTATTTGCACAAACTTGGTAGACACCCATAAGAAGATGTTTCATGCTTAACATCTAACTCTAGCTCATTGGGCTATTTAAAGAAGATTTTTTTTAAGTTTTTTACTATACACATATAATTAAAAACAATGACACCCCTGGGCCGGGGGCCAGTTATGACCCCAGGGTTTTTATTTGAACAAACTCTGTATTAGACACATTACTAGAATATGTCTCATGCTTAAATATCTAAACTCTAGCTATTTGGGTTTTTTTTCAAAGAAGATCTTTAAGTTTTTTGCTATACACATATAAGGAAAATCAATGACCCCCGGGGGCGGGGCCAATTTTGACCCCAGGTTCTTTTATTTTGAACAAACTTTGTAGACACTCACTAAAAGATGTTTCATGCCTTAATATCTTAACTCTAGCTATTTGGGTTTTTTCAAAAAAATTTTTTAAGTTTTTGACTATACACATATAAGGAAAATTCAATGACCCCCGGGCGGGCCAATTTTGACCCCCGGGCTTTTATTTGAACAAACTTGTAGACACCTATTAGAACTATGTTTGATGCTAAATATCTTAACCATAGCTCTTTGAGTTCTTTAAAAGAAATTTTTTTAAGTTTTTACTATATGCATTATATATGGAAAATCAATGACCCCCCCGGGCGGGGTCAATTTTGACCCAAGGGCTTTTATTTGAAACAAACTTGGTAGACACTTATTAGAAACATGTTTAATTGCTAAATATCTTAGCTCTAACTCTTTTGTTCTTTAAAAGAAGATTTTTTTAGTTTTTACTATATGCATATAGGGAAAATCAATGGACCCCCTGGGGCGGGGCCAATTTTTGGACCCCAGGCTTTTCTTTGAACAAACTTTGGTATAACACTATTAGAACATGTTTGATGCTAAATATCTTAGCCATAGCTCTTTGAGTTCTTTAAAAGAAGATTTTTTAAGTTTTTACTCTATGCATATAGGGAAAATCAATGACCCCCCTGTGGCGGGGCCAATTTTGACCCCAGGGCTTTTATTTGAACAAACTTATTAGACACTCACTAGAAGATGTTTCATGCCAAATATCTAAGCTCTAGCTCTTAGGGCTTTTTTAATAGAAGATTTATAAAGTTTTTTCTTTTGGTTGCCATGGCAACCAGAGTTCTGCATGGAATTAAATTCTTTGTCCAATTTTTAAAGGTGACCACCAAAGGAACATTCCTGTGAAGTTTGGATGAAATTGGCCTAGTGGTTTATGAGGAGATGTCATTTAAAGTAAAAGTTTACGGACGACGGACGGACGAAAAGCGATCACAAAAGCTCACCCTGTCACTATGTGACAGATGAGCTAAAAAAAAACGCTCACTCATCTGATACTGTTTTAAAGACATACACTAGTATAGTGTGAATTATAATGAACATGATTATACTTTTCAATTATTTTCAAAAAGATCTGCAATTCACTTATAACTAAATGCCCTTAATCAAGGTTTATTCATGAATACCTCCTAAGGTCTTTTCTTTATAAAGGAAAATGTAGAATATATATAGTAGAATATCAAATAAGGTTTTAATATTTATCAATTAATCAAATTCATACTGTAAATTCACTTAATTTTGTGGTTGTGACGTTTTGTGGTTTTGTCATGAAGGACATTTTCTTGGGTTCATATTGATGAAGTCATGGATTGTCTATTTTTGCAAAAAAGTAAAATGCAAATAATATTTCTGACAACAGGAATATACATATTATATTAGGAAATTAAAACCACAAAAATTAATGTCCCACAAATAATAATGATTTTGCAGCAATAATACATTTATCTTTTTTCTTAAAGCCGCATGCCTCTAGATCCATGTTAATTTTCATGAAAAGTTTGAAAATGTATTTAAAAGTTGAACATTATTGTGAAGTGAACAAAGATATCAATTTACGCAATGCAAACAGCACTTACAATCCATGTACATTACAAAAAAGAGATCAAATAATGCAATAACGCAGTAGAAATATGGTGATAATGCAAAATGACCATTAAATGCACATGACATGTAACTTATTTCTTTTTATTTCCTTTCTTAAAAACATAGTATAATCATCTCAAGTTTGATTTTCATGAAATATTTTAGTTTATCTCAGGAGGCATGCAGTTTTAGCTCAATTTAGTCAAGAAGAAAGTATATCCCATAGGCTTGCTTTGAAAATAAGACGATCAAGTCTTCAATCAAATAAAAGACCTTGAACAAGCTCTAATACTCTTGGTACAAATCCTGTTGTTTACATCACATTACATGTATGTCTTGTATGATTACAATGAGTCACTATGTATAATACAATCTGCTACAATTGCAAGAATTCATCAATAAGAAACATAACTATTATCATCATCATTGATTCAATGCAGCAAATATTTATGCAAACTGTATGCATTTTTAATAGGCATAATCTTTGAAATCCCAAGAGAGTCTGAGAACATTCTATTGTTCCTGAAACTGATATATCGTAAGTTTATCTGAATAAGTTTGAGGCTGATGTCTCCAAGTATATTTTGTGATTACATTGCCTGATTACAACACTGATTTGGTTTAAACATATTTATTTAAGCATGATTTTGAAACAAGTTCTTGCAACTAATATACTATTCACTTTCGAGTCTTCTTCCTTGAACCAGCCAGTACTGGTGTCATATGCAGAAAATATTGGTTGTAACCTGATTAGGGCTCGGACTGATGATCCCTGGGTTGGGAGGTAGACATCTTAACCACTAGGCCACCGCTCATCTGATTTCTATCACCTTGTAAAATCACTAATTGCAAAAAGAAGTCATGCAGGAAAGGCGGTTCCAAATAAGAGTTAAGGGTCTTACTAAACAACCTACAATCATTAAAACTCAGATATATGTGATGACTCAGTAGTCATGGAAGCAAAGATAGGTTTTATAGTTTTTATTTTGTTTTAAAATTCAACACAGAGGAAAGTAGTATGACCCTGACTTACTCAGGTAGAAAAGCAACACCAGAAACAAATGAAACTTATGAAAAAGAGACAAACTGCAAAGATCTCCAGAAAATGAGCCATCCATATTGGTTTTGCCTATAAATTATCTGATAAAACCATTTACTAATTCCTAACAATTATTCAACACTGACAAAAAGTGGATTGCATATAAATACACTGAAATATGCTTTTTACAATAATGGAAAAAGAATAATTATCCAAAGCTAAATTAGAACATTTTATTAAGTATCAGTCTGTTAGTAATTAAAAATTCTATATTATCACTAGAATATTATGTTCATAAAATTGTTTTATTCTTAAACAAAATCGAGAAAGCTTTTACAAAAATGGCATAGAAAAATGGGATTGAATTCAGAGAAAAGGATTCTGTATAATTAAAAAACCTCAGTTTTTTTCCCCTCAGAGTAAATCAATAACTAACAATCAGTGTAATAAATAACCAATGCACTGTGAGTCAAGGGTTATGAGAAATCACTGACGACTCACAATCAATATTATCATCATCATCCACCCAATAATTCCTTTTAATCCGATCTCTATTTGTGGGCCATTATTGTATACTTAATTCTTCTTGTACTCTTTGTCTTTCTTATACTTCTTTCAATTCAACACTAACTACGCTAAATATCTCAAATGAAATAGTCCATCTTTCATCTTTTCTTGAGAAAATTTTTAAATGTGTACTGACTGAATGGAGAACAGTGCGTCCTATGAACAGACAGCACAGATGTCCTGACCGACCTTGAACTTGACTGGTTGAATAGTAGAAGGTATCAAGTTATCTTTCTTACTTAAAACTTTGGAAGCTTTTTCATAAAAATTGTTAGAATTTCTGCTGAATTTAGGTGGCAGTAATCACTCAAAGAAAGTAAGTTGGTTCAAATACAGCATTAAACCCTTGACTGACCCCACAAGAATCTGACAACTGCATGCTTTATAAGAATTAGTTGTGGAGAACAAACCATGTTTATAATGTTGTTATAAAACTGTCACTAGATAACATGCCTCATCAAGACTTCAGCTCTGAAATAGTGATAAGTGGAAGAGATTGTCACACGCATTCTGAAAATGATATATTGTGTGATTGAGTCTAGTCAGGGACAGCAGTGCTCAATGCATGCTAGTTTACTTTAAAAATGGCAATGGTTTGTTGATAAAATAGTTTGTTGATAAAATGCTCTCTTAAATAAATCAACATTATGGACAGTTTTCATAGTGGGACAAGTACATTGTACAAATTTAGCAATGCAATGGTCCAAGAACATAAAATTATACGGTAAACCTACTTTCAAAAGTTTTAATAGGTACTGAACCTGATAATATGATTTTCTCATCCCCCTACCGCCCAATGGACTAACTCTGACATACCTGGACCAAAATGGAAAAAATCTTTAAAATAACAATAAGATAAATGGAATAAGACGGGCAAAAAGGGTAACCTAACTGTGCTTAAAACATGAAGCCATATACAAAATACTGTAATAAAACTGTACAGTAATTCTTATATACTGCACAGGTTGTCATGTAAGAACATTATCTCTGAAAATTATGGGAGGCAGAATAATATTTATTCTAGACGGCATCCATTATCAATATATCTTAGACAATAGAGCAAGCATCAGGGAATACTCATGAATGAAACACAAATATAAGCTGGCTATTACAAGCGCCCCCTGGAGGCATTATTAGGGCTAATCAATATATACAAAAGCTGTGTGAAATCTTTATTTGTATTCATGAGGCAAGCAAGCACGAAAAAATGTTACCAACATGCGCATCATACTGGGAAAATTTTCTGTATTAAAAATAGAATATTTAGAGTTTCCGGGGGAACTTATCTAATGATAACGATATGTTGTTGTAAAACATAATTAAAACCAATCATCATGTATGAGGGTGCACTCTCTCGAAATAGTTTTTCTTCTGTATGGTTTACTACCATGGTTTACAGCCGTGCTTTACTGTCGGTATTTCTTTCCCCGCAATATCTAAGACTCCGCTATTTCTTTGAAAAAATCGGCACAAACATACTGCATTGTCTTGACAGTCATATATCATGTAGAAAAGACATTTCCAAAAGAAAGTTGTGAAAGCTATTATCTTTAAACAATATAAAGCCATAAATTACTCCCACACAATGGAACAACAGAACATAATCCCGTCCAACCTCTATCATTGTTGATTACTGTTATTGTAGCAGTATGGCAGGAATGCAAAATAAAATATTTATTGACACGATATCTATAGTTTACAGTTACAAAAAATTTTGTTTGCTGTTAACCAACCTGTGCGGTTCAACATAATTTGTTTAAATTTAAAGTGTTTATCATAAATTATTCGGCCTATTAGTGGAAGCAACCATTGTCTAGTGCAATTTATGAAACTTAAACTAGAATTTATATGACACATAAATACACAAGATGAGTGAGCACCAGCTTGATTCCCGAGTTGAGAGGCAAACACCGGCACTTATACTTGGCTAAATCCTGCTAAACCCTGTCTCATTAGTAAGTGTATCATATCAATGAAGATATATTTATTACATCTGATCCAGAAAAATTATGTTTACCATTACTTTACATCATAACCCAAAACAGGAATACAAATATTTATTGCTACCATAGAGACTTGCAGTAGAATGGTGAGAATATTTGTCTTGTTTCCTACAATAAATGATACAAATGTGAGAGCTATAAAGTTAAATTCCTACACCTATTTATAGGCAATAACACAAAATAAAACAATGAATACCTGTTTTACTAATCAAGTATTATGTACAAAATGCTACCTCTATTTTGTGATATATGCAGGACATTTCTTCTTACACTTCTATAGTCAGATAGTCAGCACCTTTTACAGATAGCCAACACCTTTTACAGTTAGCTAGCACCTTTTACAAATAGCCAGCACCTTTAACAGATAGCTAACACCTTTTACAGCTAGTTAGTCCCTTTTACAGCTAGCACCTTTAACAGATAGCCAGCTGTTTTTACAGATAGCCAGCTGTTTTTACAGATAGCCAGCTGTTTTTACAGACAGCTAGCACCTTTTACAGATAGCCAGCACCTTTAACAGATAGCTAAGTACCGTTAACAGATAGTCAGCACCTTTAACAGATAGCTAGTACCTTTTACAGATAGTCAGCACCTTTAACAGATAGCTAGTACCTTTTACAGATAGTCAGCACCTTTAACAGATAGCCAGCACCTTTAACAGATAGCTAGTACCATTAACAGATAGTCAGCACCTTTAACAGATAGCTAAGTACCGTTAACAGATAGTCAGCACCTTTAACAGATAGTCAGTACCATGTACAGATAGCCAGCACCTTTTACAGATAGCAAGCACCTTTCACAGTTAGTTAGCACCTTTTACAGATAGCTAGTACCTTTACAGATACCATCACCTTTTACAGATCGCTAGCACCTTTAACAGATAGTCAGCACCTTTTACAGATAGTCAGCACCTTTTACAGATAGCTAGCACCTTTTACAGTTAGCTAGCACCTTTTACAAATAGCCAGCACCTTTAACAGATAGCTAACACCTTTTACAGCTAGTTAGTCCCTTTTACAGCTAGCACCTTTAACAGATAGCCAGCTGTTTTTACAGATAGCCAGCTGTTTTTACAGATAACTGGCACCTTTTACAGATAGCCATCACCTTTAACAGATAGCTAGCACCTTTAACAGATAGCTAGCACTTTTAACAGATAGCTAGCACCTTTAACAGATAGCTAGCACCTTTTACAGATAGCTAGCACCTTTTACAGATAGTCAGCACCTTTTACAGATAGCCAGCACCTTTAACAGATAGCTAGCACCTTTAACAGATAGCTAGCACCTTTAACAGATAGCTAGCACCTTTTACAGATAGCTAGCACCTTTCACAGCTAGTTAGCACCTTTTACAGATAGCTAGCACCTTTAACAGATAGCCAGCTGTTTTTATAGATAGCTAGCACCTTTTACAGACAGCTATCACCTTTTACAGACAGCTAGCACCTTTAACAGATAGCCAGCTATTTTTACAGATAGCCAGCACCTTTTAAAGATAATCAGCACCTTTTACAGATAGCTAACAACTTTTACAGATAGCTAGGCAGAAGGATGGACAAGCGTTAATCTATATGCCCTCACCAAATGTTTGTCAACTCACTGCTTAGTCAAGGTAGCAAAATAACAAGAAATATTTTAACTCAAAGTAGGAAGGCATTTACGAGAATATTTCAGTCTGACCATATCCTCAGGCTTTTATGTGGGTTTTCTAAACTTCAAGTAAATGACTTGCTATTCCGCCCATATGAGAACGCCAGGTTATAAGTAACTGGTGTACCATATGAAGCAAAACACAATAATATAAGGTAGCCACAGAACTGTTACACCATTTATTACAAGAACATTTCTTTTCATAATCACTCTACTGGTGTTAAAGAAAAATACATTGTTTAAAGTTATCTAATTTCATGGGAATAAAATCCCATGATCTTCAGTCAATACTGCAATTTCATGGGAACATGAATTCTAGGATAGAATTAATTGATTTTATACAGGAATGGAGAGTTAATCTATTTGTTCAGACTTATAAATTGCAGGGTTCTATATTTAGAAAGTCTGGTAGAAGTTTTTCACATAAACTAACATATTCCAAAATAGTTACCAAATATACTATGATTTAGAGATTTTGCACTGAGTTATGACATGTTATTTTATATATATATAGTGCAATTATATTCTGTAATAATTATATAGTATACATACCATGAATGGATATATATATCAGGTTAATTACCAGAGTGTGAATAAATGAATGAATGAATGAATAATTGAATAATTGAATAAATGAATGAAAGAATGAATGAATGAAAGAAAGAAAGAAAGAAAGAAAGAAAGAAAGAAAGAGTATGAATGAATGAATGAATGAATGAAACAATGCTCAGTTAAACCAACCAATCTGCAGTATAATCAATTCTTAGAAGTTAGTAGTGACAAATAGATGAATATCATGCATAAAAATATGCTTTTTTTTTAAATGATCTTTTCCTTGCTTACATACATACCAATATTTTTTTCTTTTTCTTCTCTCATAGTTCTTAATTATAGAGAACTTATATCATATATTCAATGTATATCAGACTTACCATAAGCAGTTCCAGGGCCAAATTCATTCCCAGCATCCACCATAACTCCCCCAAGTGATTCATAAACATTATTTCTGTCTCGCTTTCTTTTATCAAGTTTTTCATAAAACATTTCTTCCATCCGTATATCTGAAGAACAAAAGAGAAAGATATTTTGTTACATTTTTTTACACATTTTATTAATTTCATTCAAATGTCAATTTTTGTGCTGAAATTATGGAAGGGAATCCTTAGGTGTCCCTTTCATTTTTAACTCTTGCCCATAATAAATGAGAATGGTTTGGCATACTGGTCATATTTGTTCATTTTCTATTTCTGTCTAGTTTTACCCACATGATTGTCATTCATGCACAATCTTTTAAAAAGATGATTGAAATGTACAATGCATATCCTAAAATAGACTCTAGACCTTCTCATGTATAAGAAGTAGGAAATAAAAGAACAATAAGCATCCCTAAAAAAATGATGAAAATTACTGTTTTCTTCCTGGGTTTAGTGATTAGTTAATAGTCGATAGAAACTGGTGTATTTGTGGTCATAAAAAAAACACCACACCACATGTTTATAAACATTTCATCAGTCCTGTTTCAACCAGCACTTTTATAACATGGAGCTTATAAAGCTACATTACATACATGCAGGCCTCGACACTAACTTTTTTAGCAGGTCACAGGTACGCCGGACCACTAGATTTGAAAGTTAGGTGGTCCTTCCAGAAGTCGGGTGGTCAGTTATCATTATTAAATCATTTTTTTGCAAATGTAGAAAAAATGTTTAAACTTTATGACAAAGATGTATTATTAACCTTTAAAGAAAACAGATATTTTTAGATATATATTTTTCATCTAATCAGAAAAGGGAGAGCAAGTCAGTAGGTATTTTATCGTTGAGTTATTTGTTTATTTGTTTTTATCTCAGTCAAAAATACACAACAGAGATCTTATTCATGTTAACTTTTATATTAAAGTGATTTCTCCCTCAACTCAAGTTAGGGAATAGTGAAGCCATTTGTGTCTGTGAAGTGTTATTTTCTAACTGTTATTCAAATATTCATTGCTGATACGTGGTACATCTTATAATCATGATAATAACATAGCATTTTTTAAAGATTAACATTTTTAATGGAACTAATAAATTATCTTATTCTTGTCTTTGATAACAAGGAAATATCTAAATTATTAAAATAATGACAACATTATTATTTACTATAACTTGTCTTATTTTTCTCACAGATTTATAATACAGAATTTTACCTCCCTGTTGCTTGTTGGTTGATATTCATTTTTGACATTGGGTATTTTTAACCTATTAAAATAATTTTAACTCTAGAAGAAACAGATCTCTTATCCTTAAACCGTTAAAATAAAGGTAAATAGCATAGAATTACTAGATGTATTTTTCCAGTTCCTTTCGTTTGCTGCCATTATTCAAGTATCTGAAATTTAAGTTTATCCAATATCATATAATTACCATCATCGGATACTCACGGTTGATTAACATGTAACATAACATAAATGGTAATGGTTCAGCTGTGGGTATCAGACGATGCATAATTACTAGCACCATTTGAATGAAATTTGTACCTAAATTAATATCACAAATTCTTAACTCTTTTAAGTTGCATAAACAAAATTTTAGCAACTTAAAATGAAAGTTATTGATGACTTAAGAACTTCTTTAATTAATCAGAGATTAATGAACCATATACATGTACATCGGACATAGATTAATGATTTTAAACAAAATTATATAACATGTTTTTGACCAAATCGCCATTCTCCCAAATGAGCCTTGCATCAACCAGAAAATTCAAGTGGTCCCACGGACCAGTGGGTTTTAAAATTTAGGTGGTCCTTGCCAAAATCAAGTGGTCTCGGACCAACGGACCACCGCTAATGTCGAGGCCTGTACATGTATGCCACCGACCTTTGATGCCTTATTTTCATATTTTCTTCTAATAGGTTGACAGATTCAAGGCCATTTCAAATACTTTTTTTTACTGTAATCAGATCTTATAATTATGGGTATGTGATAAGTAGAATATTATATTTGTGTAGCCTCTATGATATTCATGTAGCTTCATTTTTAAATTTATTGACCTTGTTGAATACAATAACATCATGCTGGCCAGGGGTTGTCATTTATTTTTATTCAACTCTTTCAACAAATTCAGTATTGAAACTACACTATATTCAATATCCTCAATATAACTGACAAGGTTATAAACTTAAGAAGTGTTCTTTACTTTTTTTGACACTTGACTTTGCAAGCATGACCTTGACTTTTGCCCTACATAAACAGTTCTTCAATGGCTCATTAAATTATGAATACGATTGTCAAGTTATTCTAAAGTCCACCTTCTAAACACAGGAAAAATGGTCCCAACATGTTGCATTTATATACTAACTTTTGACAATTTAGTTCTTGATGTGACCTTGACCAGTAAGTTATACACACAATTGCATGCGCAACATGAAGTCTCATTATATATCAAAAGCCTCAATATGAGTGTAGGACAAAAGCCCTCCCAGAGAAAAGCCCTCCCATCAAAAAATGACAAGGCTGACAAAAGCCCTCTCGTGAAAATGACAAGGTGGAAAAAGCCCTCCCATAAAAATGACAGGGCAGACAAAAGCCCTCCCGTGAAAATAAATGGGCGGACAAAAGCCCTCCCGCAGCAAATACATATATGTACATTGAATAGTTTATATTTTCTTTTCAATGCACTCAACATATTAAAATTGTATTCATGTATATTTTAGGTAATACATTGGCATAATCATGTTTGTATGAGCTTGAGCACATTTCTGACAAGCATCTGAATAATTAGTGCTAACATCTTAAAGTTAAAGACATTTATAATGTGCCTTGTAATGAGTCAATTACTTTTAAAAGTGACTTTGTTTTTAACGACATTTGTGCAAAAAGTTACCTCGTTAAACATTCAGGAAGGTATATTCAGAATAAAATGTGGTTCTGGATCATACACATACTTAGGCCAATTGAAAACAACAAGAAATATATGTAACAATTTTAATATGTTGAGTGCATTGAAAAAACACAGGTATTCAAGATACATATTTATATTTGTTATGGGAGGGCTTTTGTCCGCCTTGTTAATTTCACGGGAGGGCTTTTGTCCACCCAGTCATTTTCATGGGAGGGTTTTTGTCCGCCCTGTTATTTTCAAGGGAGGGCTTTTTTTCTGCCCTGTCATTTTCACGGGAGGGCTTTTGTCAGCCTTGTCATTTTTTGATGGGAGCAGAGCAACAGATAAGCTTTAAAAGTGAATTGGGTATTACTCCATCATTTCCTTTGGAATTGTGTATTGGTTCCATTTAATTGGGTATTCCAAAACTCGATACCCTATGATTTCAAGATCAATTGGGTATTCAATTATGAAGATATGAATTTTATGGTTTCTATCAATAAAATTTAAACTGTTTTAAAAAGAAAATAGGATTAACAATTTACTAGATCTAGAACTTTTCACAATTGTTTTATTTTTTTTCATAAAATGCTCATGTTATACTTGATAATATTTTTAACACGTTCGTTTTCTGACTGATTTTTGATTATTTGCGACTGTTTTGTTTCAAATCATTTTCCCTTTTGTACGACTCCATGCATTGTGTACACTAGTCCAACTAATTAGACTTGTCAAAGAAACACCGAGATAATTTTGGATGGGCGCTGTCTTTTTCCAAGTCCAACCATGAACTGCATTTTTATGCACGGACGCTTCCCAATTAGATGTTGTTGGGAGCGAAAACTAAAAAAGTTTCAAAGAAACGGTCTACATTACCTGAAAGAGAACCGTTTTTTATGCAAGGTTCCAAGTTATCATACTTCAAAATCGAACACAAGTCTAAATATTCCACTTTAACTTTTTAAATCGTTGAAAATCATTGAAAGCGGCCATTTTGAAAAATGACGCAAGCGGTGACATGGTAAATTGTAAAATTTCCATGGTGTAACACAGGTATCGGCGGCAATCGATTGTATTTGTCAAGCTTTATTATACAATTTGTTTAAGTTATTTATATGAATTATTGCAGGAATAACTCTTTTATTCACACACGAATATTTCAGCATTAAAAATAAAATGTGAAAAGGAAATTCTGATAACCTTACTTAGAAATTAAATAGTTTATGATGTCCATTTAAATTGTCAAATTAGAAATTGTAAAGTCGGATTTTTTAACATCTGTGATCATTAGGTGAAATTTCTGAACTGCCTTTTTATTTTATAACCCTGCCATGATTTCGCACATATGAAAATACAATGTAATTGTAGGTACATCTTAATGAATTATAATTATACTATACATGATGAAGCAAAGAAGAATTTCAATTTATATAAAAATCCATATCAATTTCTAGTTTATTATCTATAAAAAAATTGAGGACAGTTGTGTAGGGGAAGAAGTTCAAAACAACCAAAAATAACTTAAAATTCTGAGAAAAAAAATCTTCAAACTATAGTATAAAATGGAATTTCAGACAGTCCTCGGTAAAATGCAATTGTCGCACAGATTTGACTGGGTTTATGATAAAAACGCAGCAAGTGGTAATTTAGTGACCCACTGTGTTCCTTAGATGTATGTCTATGTTGTTTCATACTGTTTTGGTGACACTTTTGCTTGTGTCCCTTGTTGTTTTATCGTCTACGGTAAGTATCTTCCCCATTGCCTCTAGTTTTTATTTCTTTGATTACCCCCCTTCCTCCGGTCTCCTGTCCCCTTCCCCTTAGTGGGCCTATAATTATTTTCTTTGAATTCCTAATCAGTTACAAATTATTTATCATTTAATGATTAACCTGTCCGTGCTCTGTCTTTGCCCTGTCCTGTTTTTGTTTGGGGTCCGCCTGGGCTCCTTGCCATTGGTTCTTAATTGTTGCTGGGTCATATGGGGGAACGCCGCCTTTCCTTGTTGATCTTGTTTATCATACCTTATTTAGACGTAGAATTGCATAACAATGTAAGACAGATGGGGGAAATGTTAGAACGACTGTCGCAAAAGGACACCAAAACTTCTGACCCATTTAAAATTCCATGTTATCTAGTTCTCGCTTTTCATTGAACGGCACCTCGAATGTGCCACATTGAAAGTTCCATGATTACTGCCGTATTTTGTACACATCTGTGGGTGTTGATAAAAAATTTCAACAATTATGTTCAACATTATTATGTTAAAGCAGGCTGTCCAGCACCTTCTGACAAAAAATTAGGGCAAATTTTAGGGAAATTCCAGAAAAAAATTAGGGCTAAAATTAGGAATTTTAGGGTAAATAAAAGAAATTTTAGGGCTAAAATTTGGAATTTCTTAACTAAATTATGGCCTCAAAAGACCATGATATGGGCTCAACTTTGCATATTTGACACAAAAGTAACTCACAAATAATGCTCTAGTTTGGTTATAGCAAAGGTGTTACCAGTGTTCCAAAGTCACCAGTGAAGAAATGGATTCACTGGTCAACTGCCTTTAAAGGGATATTCAGGCAAAATAATGACAAAAAATATTAAAATGATCTTATGTACTCAAATCACACTAAAATGACTTTTCTTGATGTTTCAGCATGAATTTCTGTTTAAATTCTATATATTTTGGGTTTGAAGCGTAAATATATCTATATATGTTGAACAAAATTTAGATGCCAAAAGAATCACCAAATAGTTTTAAACAAGTCAGATGACTTGAACAAACCCTTGAAGTTACAATAACAGATATTGTGGATATTGTATGATTGAAACAAGCCTAAGTCAATCATTTGACATGTTCTTTAACGTTTCCAGAGTTCACTTTGACAACTATTGTGAAATCCTAGCGCTCTAACCTGACCCACGCGGGTCAAGTTAGGAAACCACCATTTTATTCTTTATATGGAGAAAAGTTTTTTTTCTTTGACTGTCTAATATATTTATTTTGAGGGCATTTACAGAATAATGAATGAAAAATTCAAAACTAGGAAATCAAAATCCCTTTAAAAAGAGCTGAAAAACTACATTAAAACATAACTAGAATGAAAACATTTTCAAAGTTATATAAGTATCCCGGAACAACCAATATTGAATTAGTTAAGCTATGATTAGCCAATAATAAATGGAAGGGGAAATTATGCTTTAGATTTATTTTAGCTATAAATGCATTTATTATCAACATTTATTCATTTTAAGGTTGTTACATTTTCAACAAGTCTTGATCTTTCTTAAAAAACAATAAAAACAATATGACCCACTCAAGTCATTCCCAGAAATATTAAAACTTAAATTCAAACAGCAGGGATACACCTATGAAGAATTTGTTCAACATAAATCAGGCTACTAAAAATTGTAGAAATTTCACAACAGTGTCAGTTTTTTTCAATGATTTTCTACAGTTTTTTTCCAGATTTTAAAAAACTTACACTATAATTATGTTATAACATATGTTCAGTACATGTCAATGTGTACAAAAAGGGCAGCTAAAGGTGTCACTTCTTAGTTCCCTAATTGGGTAGCAAAATAGTTAAAGCATCCAATCATTACTGCCAGTTTACTTTACCCACTTTATAATTAGCAATGGAAATTTGTCTGGATCTGCCATCTGGTATCACTTACAAAAGATCTGTTCTACAGTCATCACTTGAAAATAACTTGATTACAAATTAAGATTTTATTAATAAGGACGGACCCCTACATAAAGTTTGATGAAATTTAGTGGTTCATCATGTAAATAGTTGCTTTAAATACACCTAAGACTGAGGTAAATGGTAAAGCTCTGTAGTCAATGAAAATGTAACTTCCTTGGAAATTTTTTTATCACAATTTTAAAAAGGTGACTATTTTGATATAGTCAAAGTCAGACAATTTTCATTGTTCCATTTAAAAAGAAAAAGTTTCTTATTATTTTTCTGATAACATCTGGTAATTAATCAAGTATGGCATTTCTGTAAATACAACATGTGACTTCATGCAATTTAGACAGACATGACATCAGCTCCACTGACTGTGTTCGAATTTAAGTTGTGATTGAAACATGGTTGTTTCACGATATGTTTATCACAAAAGATAAAAAAATAGGAATTTAAGTGAAAAAATAGGGCTTTTTTAGGAATTCCCTTTGAATTTTTCATTTTTTTAGGAATTTTAGCCAAACTGAAAAAAAATAGGATTTTTTTAGGAATTTTAGGGACGCTGGACAGCCTGTTAAAGTGATCAATTCTGTTTAAACCAGCGGAAGGGTGTACTTGCACCTACCAGAGCCGTATTTGGCACTCGTGTGTATTTATGTTTCGAATTTGCAGTTTCAGGCGTTTTTTTTGGTGTTTTTTTTTCGGGTGGATATGTGGATAAGTTTTTTCTGTTTTCTTTACATTTCTTTGCTTGCTTGCCGAACCTTGTATTGATAATCATTATCTGTTTGTTACGGTTCGGTATACATGTATACAATATGATAAACAAGATGAACAAGGAAAGGCGGCGTTCAATGAACGCAACCCCCTCACGACCCAGGAACAAGAACCATTGGCAAGGAGCCCAGGAGGATCCTAAACAAAAACGGGCCAGAGCGCAAGGGAGAGCACGGTCAGGCTTATCATTAAAATGTAACTGAGAAAAAAATCAAAGAAAAAATATAAATGAATGATTAATAGGACCACTAAGTAAAATGGCACAGGGGAAGGGGAAAGGAAATTCGGGGAAGGGGCGAAATAAAGAAATAAAACTAGGGGCAAAAAGAAGATACTTACCATAGACAAGAAAACAACAAAAAAGTCACCAAAACAGTATGAAACAACAAGACATACACCTTATACATGTATAAGTCTCTTAATCTGTTCATTTGAAAATTCTGATGTTCTCAATGACTTTTTTTAAATATCCTCTACATAAAATTTATTTCAATTAAAATATGTGACCTTTCCCTTATAGTTACACAGCATATTCATGACTGGATCACAATAAAGTTCCTTTATAGTAAATTAATAAAGTATGTCAAGAAATCATTAACCACTTGCCCCTCACCTCTGTGGGTTCGAATCCCGACATGGACTTTGGATTCTTTCATGTGAGGAAGCTATCCAGCTAGCTTACGGAACGTCGGTGGTTCTACTCGGGTACCCGTTCGTGCCTGAAATAATGCACGGAAGGGCACCTGAGGTCTTCCTCCACCAGTAAAGCTGGAACGTCGCGATATGACCTAGACTGTGTCGATGTGACGTAAAACCCAAAACAAACAAACAAACAAACAAGAAATCATTAAACTTTATCAGTAAGTTTAATATGGTATTATATATCGGCAATCGGTGAAAAAGAACTCTTAAAATATTTGTACAAATACTGAATAATTTGAAGTGTATTTCAAATAGTTTCCTTCAATATTTCTTTTACGTTCTCAATAGTCATATAAATATGCATGTATAAATGAAGTCAGTATTGTATCCGAGAGTGACATTTGGCAGTCATTAGCAGTAAACAAGAACGCAAACCACCTATTGATAAATGTTGAGTACATGTACTAAAATATTTAAAAAATATTAAACAACAGTATACTGGTGCCTCATATTTCCGTGGTACCCATATTTCCAAGGTATTAGGCATAAACAGCCTCAAGTGCCTCCTAGACTTCATGCACCTGTCAGGAGTTTTACTTTTACCTTTTTATTGTATTTTTATCAAAATGTTACATATATGACTGAGAAAACTTATTATTTTATTCAGATTACGAGCAAAGTAAATTATTTTGTCATTTTAATTTTACTTTTCATACCTTTCAAGGCAATTGTCTTTGTTAAACAACCATTGAGATATTTGATAAATGCTATAGAGAAAATCCCAACTTTCAGACGAGGCTAGGTATAAATATGCTAAAAAATAAAGATTACTATTGGTTTTCCTTTTGAAACTCTTAAAATATAATTGCCTTGGAAATACGAGAACACATCTTTACTCACTATGCAGCAGATGGGTGTTTATTGCCATGTTGTATACATAATTGTTTACATGCAAACAGTCTTCACCTTAATTTTTTATCAGCACTAGCCCAGTTGGGCTAGCAGCTTACAAATTTCAGTAGCCCGAACACATTTTAACTAGCCCGAACCAAAATGGTATTTTTTGCATACATTATGTACAAAAATAACACTTTCTATATGTTTTATATACCATTTAACATGATTAAAATATCAACTAATCAACTTTTCTTCCTTTCATTATTTAAATAAGAAGAGTTTAAACTACATATGAAAAGAAGATATATTTAAATATTTCTGTGGCATTGTCCACAGACACTGAAAAAAATTGTTTAAAAACTGAAAATACTCTTCTCCTCGTTTACTGTAACCATGTCGGCTGATGCATGCATTGACAACATATTTATATTCCTTTTCGTATAACTTTTTTTTTTTTTTGGTGTGTTCCTTTTTGGCTTAGTGCCTTCAAAATACAAGAGAAAAGACATATTGTGAAGCATGAGATGACGCCTAATAAATGTCTAACAATCAATAATATTTCATAAGCGTTTTAAGTTCAATAAAGCTGCAAATAATTTTTAAGGCCAAGGTGGTTTACCCATCAACATCTAGAGTAAAATGAAAATTCTGGGGTAAAATTTATAAAAAGAATTTGCATTGTTTTGTTATCAAATTTCATTGCCTTCTAAAATGTTCCTTTCTTTACATAAATCAGACTGACTTATATAATAAAATATTGATTCAATGTGAAATAATACAAAACTTGCTCTGTTAAGACAGGCTTCCCTAGACTAGGGTTTGTTTAGGTTACACAGCAAATTAATGACAAGACTCAATTTTTTTGTTGCTGACATGTTGTTGTTTGAATGTGTCACATTCTTTTACAATCAGCTACATGGTCAGCATGAGGCTTTATTCATACTCTATTTCTACAGACTACATTTTAGTGCCGTTCTTTGGTTTTGATTATTTATAATTGAAATTAGAATTAATGAAAAATAAATATAATAAAATAAAAACTTTTACATTGTATACACAAAGAATTAGTCTTTGAGGAAATTGTCCGTAACTGTAAACTTGGTACGAAAATATTGAGTACAAAACCGCACATGGCAAGGGAGAAATATGTTTTCCAATAACTAAAGTGGCAAGTACAACATTTTTCATTATTTTGTAGCAAAAACATTATAATATATGTCTAAACCCATTGAATATTAGGTTAAGTCCTACGATGATTACACCAAATTTAACTTTATCAATAATTTCATTTCAGAAACTCCCAAGAGTTACCTTCCCTTTTTACTCGATGTCACTTCCTGCTACTTTCGTTTTCAACTTACAGCAGTGTTGACAATAGTACTTTTAGTTTTCCATCCAATTAAGCAGAAATATTTTGTATTTTCATAAAGCCAAAACATTGCTATCTGGAGCTCTGCATATTTCCAACATTTTCTTAATTTGGATATGAAAAAAGCCCTAGACCAGACGGGCTACCAGCTTGGAATTTTCACTCGACCACCGGCAAATTTACTCGACTCGGTCGTCGGTCGAGTGGGTTAAGTCGAAGACTGTGCAAACATTAAATGTAATTATCTACGATGTAATTGACATGTCTTTCCTACAATATTCAACATATTTTCCAGAATTTTATTTTTCTAACTTTTATTGTCTGTGTAAACAGTTAAGTACCACGGAAATATGAGGCACCAGTATACATGTACAGAGACTATTTGCTACCATTGCATTTTAGGTTAAATACATTGATACTTTTCAATAGTATTTAATAATGCACACATTTATTAAAAAATAATGAATAGATTTATTTCCCCCCATATTTTTTTTTAATTTAATTTTCATGCGTAACCCACACTTACCTGCTAGACACACTGGTAGCTACTACCAGCTTTCACGGAATCGATTTTTTACGATGACGTCATAACATGTCCGCCAAAGATAGAGTAGACAGTACAAATTTGAAATAAATCGCATGTATGCGTTAAGACAGGTACAATCTAATATTTTTTCTAGGAGAAGTTAGTACTAGAATTTATATTCTATTGATCTGTAGAGGACATTGAAGTTACTTTCAGGTTTAAGCAGTAAAATTCAGTCCAAACTATCGCTAGTGTTGCCGGTATATTTTCCGTGCGTAAAAAAGACAGTTAAAATTAGGCGTAACGGTTTGACAGTAATAAAAAAAAAGTCTGAAAAATGGGTCAAACCGTTCACGCCAAATTAATTAGGCTATGTGTACACCAGTCTTACCGATTTTTGAGAGCAGCGACTCCACCGACTCCATATTGCTTTCAAAGCGTCTATTGATACAGCTGGGACCTACTTATTGACGGTCTCCGCAAAATCAACGGTCTCTGCCGGTCTGTAAAGACCGTCGACCTGAGTAGACAAATCGACGGTCTCAGGCTTAGTCGGTCTTTTGAGACTGGGGACCGTCGAAAACCGGAGACCGTTGATTTGTTAGCATTGATTCGGGAATATTCGGATAGCAATTTATATTGCATATCCATATAATTTGTCCAAAACTACGAGCGTACGACAGATTAATTTTGCGGTGATGAAAATTACAATACGCATGGGTTTTTAATGGGTTTTGATACGCATTCTTAAAAAATCAAATGCGTGTTTTATCAAATTAATTGCGTAAATACGCAAATACGCACCTTATCATTTGCTCTGTGGGAGGGCTTTGTCCGCGGCCCCCTTTGTCCGAGGGGTTTGCCTAAAATACGAAAGTGAGATTTTTGACGAAAGTGAGCGAAAGTGACTTTTAAAATTTGAATTGTACCATTTTAATAGAATTTTACAGTAAAATTGCTGTTTGCAGACGTATATTATTAGCAAATTATTAATATTATAATAAATAACCATAATCATGCTTTAATTCATATTTTACAAGTCACTTTCATATTTTTTTCAATGTGAGCGAAAGGAAGATCTCATAACTTGTGTATAGAAATTATGCAAATGAATGGTGATTAAATCATTATAATGATTATTTTTGAAGGTAAACATTATATATTTCTGATAATATACGTCTACAAACTTCAAATTTAGTTTAAATTTCAAATTAAACTCTAAATTTAATATTTTACAAGTCACTTTCGTATTTTTCAAAATGAGCGAAAGGAAGATCTCAGAACTTGTGTATAGAAATTATGCAAATGAATGGTGATTAAATCATCATTATGATTGTTTTTGAAAATAAACATCAATATATTTCTGATAATATATGTCTACAAACTGCAAATTTAGTATAAATTTAAATTTAAACCCTATATTTGATATTTTACAAGTCACTTTCGTATTTTTCAAAATGAGCGAAAGGAAGATCTCAGAACTTGTGTATAGAAATTATGCAAATAAATGGCGATTAAATCATCATAGTGATTATTTTTGAAAAGAAATATAATAAGTTGCTAATAATATACGTCTACAAACAGCAATTTTACTGTAATATTCTATTAAAACGGTACAATTCAAATTTTAAAAGTCACTTTCGCTCACTTTCGTCAAAAATCTCACTTTCGTATTTTAGGCATACCGTTGTCCGAGAGGGCTTTTGTCCGTTTCCCCCTCAATATATACATTAATAGAAAAATTATCTGGACAAGCTCATTCAGACCAATATTTGTTTATTGCTTTTGTTTTTTTAACCCTAGGGAATAATGCAGACCTAAGACTTTTGGATACTTTAACCTCTAGTTATAGCATCCCACACTGTGAGTTGAACATATCTGCCAATTTGGTGCAGCCAAAACAAAACATCCTCAGTGACAAGCAGTGTGGGACAGACAAAAGGTGAAAACTCTCCTCATTTCCCCACTGTTCCCCCACATTATCCACTTTTAGAGGGAAGGGGCTACAATTAACTGGTGGATTATTTTGAAAAAAAACAATTGGCTAAATTACAACATGAAGGTACATTAAATTTTGTAAGATTCAAATAGACATTAGACAAAGAAACTAACAAATAAAGAAACACAAATAAACCAAACCACAATAATGTCAAGCTTATCAGCAGTAGGAAAGAAATTAAACTTGATCAAGTTTTCAGTAGTATACTTAGTGAAACTAAATATTGTACCCAAACCCAGTCTTGGTTATCATAAATTTAATGTGGTTTTAATTAAACATATCTCCCTCTATAAACTGTCTTCATTTGTATTTAATACCAGCTAATATCAGTATTTTAGCTGGGTTTAAGAAAGTATGATTAATTATTTATAATGAGGTAACATTGAATGAAAATGCAACAGATGGTGACTGCATAAAATATTACACAAGAAACTACCTATTCATATATATTCGTTCAATAATTGGTTTCAATAGCCTGATATCGTATCATAAGCCTATCACATAAAGGACATTTATATTAATTCTTCTTTTTATTACATTTTATTTGTACTTTGCCAATAAGCGGAGAAAAACATAAATGCTTGACAACATGAAATCAATTAGTTTAGTATGACACATTTCTCCGTATTAGTTAAACCTTGCCTTGAGGGGTTGTTATTACTAATTAAGGTTAAAGCAAAATTCTTCTCAGCTGACCAGTATCACTTTGACCATAGATAAATTTGTAAATACTAATGTTAACACTACACAGTTCATGTATAATATTTAAGATATCTATATGAACAAGCATTTTCCTTGGTATAAAATTAAAAATTAAAGATTTGCTCAAAATTGATAATATATATACATATAGGATTCCTAAATAACATTGAATTTCTTATAATTCACAAGCTTTTTATCTGTCTGTAGATTAGACATCTAGCCAAAAGAAATAAAAAAGAAAATGACTTTGAATTTCTAAAAAAAAAACTTTTAAAAAAGTTCACATTTAAGTGACATTTTACTTTTTTAAATATTGTTTTCTGTACTATGAAATTCTACAAAAAACTAAGAAGTATTTTAAATACTCAAACTTAACTATCTCTACCTTTGTAACTTTTTTAAATTTTGTTTTGCAACAAATAAGAACATTTGAAAAATGATGACTTCCAGACTCACACACATTTTTTAATACACTGTCGTGTATAACTAAAATATGTCAATCTTGATCAATGTTAACACTGGTCACATGGAAATATGCCATTACCGTGAAATAAGTGATAACACAAAATAAGTGATGTTGACTATACTTGGATTTGGCTGTAAAACAACCTCTGTTTATTTAACACTTACTAGGAATTGGCTGTAAAAATAGCCTCTCTTTATTTAATACAAACAAGGAATTGGCTGTAAAAAGAGCCTCTGTTTATTTAAAGGGACTCCACTGAGGGTTTTTGACATGATGGGACTGGAAATAATTTTTTGAGATTATTTCTCCATTTGATGTAGATCTATACCAATACCTTGTGTGCAAAATTGCATATCATTAGCTCGCTCCCTTTTTCCAGAATAGTTATTATAATAGTGAAAAATGTCCCAAAATCGGACTGAGAATAGAACAAACATCCGGTTTTCAATATATTTCTTGTATAATTCTTAATTATATTTTATTTATATTTCTGTTTTAAGTGCTCATGTTTATCTATGTGAAAAATTAACATTTTAAGTTTTAGGCTTATAAACCTCAGTGGAGTTCCTTTGATACTTACTTGGATTTGGCTGTAAAAGAGCCTCTGTTTGTTTGAGTGTTCTCTCTGTCCATATTCTTGTCTTCTCAGACCTATTCAGGAGGTTTTCAAAATGTGCATCAAGCTCCGTCTTTTCTGCTGATCCAAGCTTTTCCTCTGTGAACTGTGGAAGACCAAAACATCTTCAACATTACACTTACAATGTATAATTGACATTCTAACACTATTGGATTTTTTTCTATATAAACAAAGAAGGCCATAAGCGTGCATTATTCTACAACAATGCACTCGCCGTTCTTACTATCTCCCTGTGTATAATCACATTGAGGGCGCCTTTTTGTTTAAAAAATCTGATAAATAAAAACAATTTTTTGTCGAATTTTGATGTGAAAGCTATCTAGAATGAAAGAAAATGGTCTGAGAAAATGAATCCGAACACCAATATCTTTAATTCAGTCGTTAACGCTGTACAGACTTTTAAAGTGTTGTTTACGTGACGTCACAATGTAGCGCCAAACAGCACATGCAAAACAATCAAATCAAGTACGCTATTTTTATGTCGCAAAAGAGTTAAGTTTTACATTTATTTCCCTTTTAATAATATGTATTTCGCATGAAAAATTATAGAGTGAAATAAAATAAACCAACAAAGTTTTATCAACGTTTTCAAAGTTCGTTATTCTAAAAATGTAAAAATGTTTCTACACACGGTAGATTTAACGAAAGTTTTTTTCAACCCACTGGATCAGCCTTTAAAGAACGTTTCTATGGGAAACTCTCAGGCGAAAACAAATTTAACCATCAAAAATAAAGTCCAACTTTATAATAATAATTATATTTTTTCTTGACGTGATAGAATGGAAATAGATATTAATTCTTCGTGCATTATTGTATGATATTTTTAGTTCAAATGCTTTGAAATTAATCACTCAGGCCTATCGGCCTTCCTGATTACATTACTACGCATTTGAACTCAAACCGTGCATTATTCTACAACAATGCACTCAGAATTGATATCTATTTCCTAATTATCTGAGGCCCACATGGAAGATTGGGAAACCAAATGTGTAGCCTCAGTAAATAAAGACTTTACTTACTTACTTACTAATTATGTTTTGTATCATCTCTAAAAAAAAGATTGGGTCAATTTTTATTAAAGATGGTATAGTTAATTTATAATTTTTCAAAGTACAGATTTTCTATATGATTTTAGGCATGTTAGTGTAAAACTTAAATTCAGTTTATGGCCTCTGCTATAGAAGGGGAAAAAAGCCCAGATTTCAAATTTATATATATATCTATTTGTTAAACTTTGTTTTAGTTAGCAAATCCCCTTTTCAAAACATATCGTTGTGTAATATTCAATAAAACAAATTCACTGCAATACATTAATTAGTATTACAATGACCTATGTTGGCCATGACACTTAGAAATTACCCTAGAACCTGTATGACGTAATTTGCATGAACAGCTTAGAAAAACAAGAGCGATCAGTAATCATATGTGTCGCCTCATGATGGCCAATTTCACGTTGGGACAAATTTTGTGACTGACGGACAGACAGACGGACAGTGCAAAACTAGACTTGGTACTGATCATTCCTGTAAAGTTTGGATAAAATTGCACCAGTAGTTTATGAGGAGTAGTCTGGACAAGCTTTTGCGTATCTGGCAACACACAGAAAAAAACACCTTTTTATCAAAGGGCCATAACTCGGCTAAAAATCATTCAACCAGAAAACCCGTGCAATATGCGCAAGGACTTGAGCTACAGATCAATCCTGTAAAGTTTCATTGAAATTGCATTAGTGGTATAAGAGAAGTAGTCCGGACAAACTTTAAAATTAAAAATTATTAAAGGGCCATAACTCTTACAAAAATCATTGAACCGTAAAATGCTGACAATATGCACAACTAGACTTGGTACTGATCATTCCTGTAAAGTTTGGATGAAATTGCACCAGTAGTTTATGAGGAGTAGTCCGGACAAGCTTTTGTGTATCTGGCAACACACAGAAAAAAACACCTTTTGATCAAAGGGCCATTACTCGGCCAAAAATCATTCAACCGGAAAACTTGTGCAATATGCGCAAGGACTTGAGCTACAGATCAATCCTGTAAAGTTTCATTGAAATTGCATTAGTGGTATAAGAGAAGTAGTCCGGACAAACTTTAAAATAAAAAATTATTAAAGGGCCATAACTCTGACAAAAATCATTGAACCGTAAAATGCTGACAATATGCACAACTAGACTTGGTACTGATCATTCCTGTAAAGTTTGGATGAAATTGCACCAGTAGTTTATGAGAAGTAGTCCGGACAAGTTTTGTGACGGACGGACGGATGTTCTCACAGGACAGTAATTATGTGGCTACTCTATTGTTCTCTCTATTGTTCTTTTTAGCCACACAAAAGAAAATAGCCACATAAAAGCATTACGGAATGAATGACATCAAAGAGAAAGAACAGTTACCTATTGTCCCTCTAGCCACATAATTACTCTCCTGTGAGTGCGGACAGACAGACAGACGGACAGACAGACGACGGAGAAGTGATCCCTATATGTCGCCACTACTCCGTAGAGGCGACACAAAAACATGTATAAATTAGAAAATCATTGTTGACAAGATTTAATAGTCCTAATTCAAGATTACATTTTTTTCTTGTCTTCTTTTCTTTGGTACTTTTACTGCTTAAAGAAGGCAGAAAAATCACCTTTGTTGTTTTTTAATGCAATTTCTCAACAATCAAAAGCATTTTGTCTTCTTCATTATATGTCTGTGCAACTTAACCCATAAAGGTCTATCTCGTAATCACTTGTTTAAACATTTTGGCAAGATAGCCGCAAAGACCTGAAGTTTTTTACCATCGGAAATTAATAGGTAGTTTAATTGGTTAATGTTAAAAATTCCAGTCCTTTTTTCATATGTTGATACTTGGATTATTAACAGATTATAAATTGTTTTATCAGCATATTCCTTACTTTACTCCATGGCATACTACATGGAAGAATATGAGCATGCCATGATTATTGGTTGACTTTCCCAATGGCGTTATCTTCAGTGTACACATCCTGTCACAGAATAATGGGGGTTATTTTGGTTCCCTATCCTTATAATTTTTTTAGCACCGCGGGAATCAGTACCAGCAGGTTACCACCAACAGGTTACCTAAACTATTATTTATCTAAGCACACTGGAGATAAGCTTTTTTGTCTCATTATAGTCCCCATTCAAATTGACATCATTCAGAACCACTTGCCTATTAATCTAAATACAGTTGACTCTCGGTAACTCGAAATCCAAGGGACTGGGCATTTTACTTCGAGAGAAACAGAATTCGAGTAACGTGGATCTGCCGCCATTAGTTGACATTCATACATGTATATACATTTGCATGATTGAATGTGCAATGAAGTAGGTTTGTTATTGTTGAAAGCGGCAATGCTACAATATTTTACCGTTGAAATGACGGTAAATCACTTACAACTACACATTATAAATGAATAAAAATATATTATTCAAAACTTATTACATATATATTAATAGTGAAACATAAACACAAATATTCGTAGCAATGAAATAAATGCAAGTTTGTAAGTATTCATCAGTAATGCACATATTTTAATAAAGCACTCATGACAATTCCTTACAATAAAAGCACAATAACGCATTTATTTCAACAACAATTTATCTAATATTTGAAGTGAATTGATCATCTGACGAAAACGAAAGTAGCAACTATCGTGAACCGGAAGTACATATTAATGTATGCGATATGACGGAACATTAATTATACAAATGTCATTTACGTTGATAACACACATCAATACCTAGGCTGTTATTTGACTAACACCTGTGTCAGACTGGCACAATTAAATTAATTAAATCTTAATTTAGTTATTAAAACCAATAAAGTCCTGAAACCGATCAAAGCCACTTTTACGACATGTTAATAATACATGATGACCGGCAATTAAAATTACTATGAAATGTGTGAATCACGAGTGACAATATCTCACCTTGATGTCGTCGACCTTTGATCAGTTGGCTGTTTTCACACTGACTAATTGAGATGAAAATATGTTGGACTTTAATTGCAGGACCAAATTTCTTTTGGACTAAACAGGAGTCTCAGTAAGTCAAAATTTGACCTAAGTGGAGTTAAAATACAAACATAAAGAAGGAAATTTGTTGGGACTTTAGAAATTCTTCGACTAACGCGGAATTTTGAGTAAAGCGATTTTGACTTATTGAGAGTCAACTGTACAAAGTTTTGCGAAAGTTCTTTTCCCAAAATGTGACCCTTAGCATGTTCATACATGTGACATCCCGGCGGGATTAAAAAAAATCCCGATATTTTGACACTGATCCCGATACCCGATATTACAGCTTGAATTCCCTATATTTAAAAATAAAATCAACATAAAAAAAATCAAACACAGCACCAATATCTAAAGTGTAAACCGTGCCTCCGGGCATTGATTGTTATCTGTCCATATCCTAAATTATAGAGGATTAAATGTTGAGTCACTAATTGACAGCAAGGTGACGTAATAAACAGTTCCAATACCCAAAGTTATTCTCACATGTTTAACTTAACACGTGTGGTGTGTCAGTCAATTGACCTCCTTTGTAATTTGGCAGTAGGTATTACAGGCTATGTCATCAAAACTACCCTGTAAATTTACATGTATGAATTCGGCTCAACCTTTGACTTTCTTTGATTAGTGCCACACTGATAAAGATAAAAGGTGAGCAGAATCATTTAATTAAAGTGGATCATTCAACAACCTGTTCGAGATGTATTATTAACCTATTTTAGTGAGTGGGTAATTTTTTTGTTTTGTTTAGAAATTACACAATCATTGAGGCAAAAATGTGGATTTAATTAACGGAACGATTCTTGCATTTATTTTGAGTCTTCTACCTATGTTACGTTATTTAACTGTCAAGAGTCTTATGTTCATGAATAGTTGTTGTACGTTTTCAAATAGCTTGTAGCCAATTATTGAATGAATCACTGAAAAGACAGATATAATTTTTCAAAATGAAATGTGAAAATGTGACTGTTTTAGAAATAGCCTGTATGACTACACTTATTTATTTATCTATTTATTATTTTTTGGTGAAATAAATTAATACTGATCAACAAAAAATCATAAAAAGTATAATCATTAAATGATTTTGAGGGTAATATAGATTCTTTGAACCAAATGTGTCAAACACGCATTGAAATTCGAGTCGATGAAAAAATCCAGTTTTGAGCCTCAAAATCCAGCTGAAAATCCAGATTTGACCCATTTCATTTGTCACATGTATGCATGTTAATGACTGTTTCATGAATTAATCATAATGTGCATAAACTTTTGACTGATGACTGAATGAAGTATATTGTACAATTTTTTGATAAATTGCAGTCGGACATTTGAAACACAGGCAAAAGTATCGGACCTTGGAAGAAAAAATATGACCAGATTGATAAAAAAACCTGTGTTCATCTTAAAAGTGTCAAAAAAAAACAAAAAAAATGTATATAATGACCCCCTTTAAAAATATACTATAAGTTAAGAGAAGGCCGGAAACTCCAGATTCGAGCCTACGAGCAAGGGATTCATTTCCCGGGCCGTTGTGAAAACAATTGGCCAGACAATTAAAAAAAACTTTTATCACTATTTCACGTTTATATAAAGCTTCAAAATGAGACCAACCCCAAGTCTCTAGCCCTTCCCGTTCATGAAATATCTATCAGGAAACGAGCGACTTCGTGCTAAAAATCCTTGGTAGACATAATTGCGGCACAACAATTCGGTACGTAAACATAGACTAATACATGTATGTCAGCTGACTACGGGTCAAAATTACTTGAATTTACTAAATAATATTACTAAATACATTAAGTTGGACCACTCACAACCGTCAGTAGCATCTGATACACGCAAAATTCGAATTTCAAACCTTTCCACGGTCTTTAGATTACTTTCTACGCCATTGTCAATCAGCTGTTCGATATTTTGTAACGAGTCTTCTGATTGGCCAATAGCAACGAAAACCGGAACGTTTCACACAAGATGCAAAATGGCGTAGAAAGCGATTGAAAGACCGTGTAAATGTTTGAAACTCGAATCTCGTGTGTATTAGATGCTACTGACGGTTGTGAGTGGTCCAACTTAATGTATTTAGTAATATTATTTAGTAAATTCAAGTAATTTTGACCTGTAGTCAGCTGACATACATGTACATGTATTAGTCTATGTTTACTTACCGAATTGTTGTGCCGCAATTATGTCTACCAAGGATTTTTAGCACGAAGTCGCTCGTTTCCTGATAGATATTTCATGAACGGGAAGGGCTAGAGTCTTGGGGTTGGTCTCATTTTGAAGCTTTATATAAACGTGAAATAGTGATAAAAGTTTTTTTTAATTGTCTGGCCAATTGTTTTCACAACGGCCCGGGAAATGAATCCCTTGCTCGTAGGCTCGAATCTGGAGTTTCCGGCCTTCTCTTAACTTATAGTATATTTTTAAAGGGGGTCATTATATACATTTTTTTTTGTTTTTTTTGGCACTTTTAAGATCAGGGTTCCCACTATTATTTAGGAGTGAAATTCCAGGCTTTTTCCAGGTTTTTTCAAGGATTTTTTTTTAAATTCCAGGTTTTTCAATTTGAGAATTCCAGGTTTTTTCCAGACTTCCCACCAGCCCGTAAAGGGTGAAAACATAATATGTCCAGTTTTTCAAACGGGCAAATAAAAATATTGTTCATTTTACTTGCACAAATGACAAATCTTAATTGGCCTATAAGAGTTTTGTCATTTTAATGAAAACAGTATACTATATATATATACAATATTGGCATAAAACTATTAAACATAGGTCAGTCATAACAAAACTTTAATTGTAAATGAGAAACGAGGCAATTGTATTAAATTTTCAGCAAAGTATTTACATATGTTTTAGCAGCACCACAAGAAAACCAGCAAATTGCTTGTGTGACTAGCATGGATCCAGACAAGCTTGGCTATCCATGCAGTCACATCAGGATCCATGAAGTTTGCTTTCAGATGTTAAAAATGTTACACAAGCTTTAGGCAGACAGTATGGATCCTTATGTGACTGTGAAGATGTGAAGGACTCATCTGGATCCATGCTTGTCACAAACACACTTTGCTGGTTTTCTCATGGGGTGGCTCATTATAATAAATTTACATCTAAGATGTCATTTTTGATGCCAGTCAGATCCAATGTATAAGGTGTAATTTGTTTTGTTGATTGTTTTCCTATTTCTATTTCTGTCTCGCAACTTGCGCACTAGCGCAGACGACATATTTGCTGAATCAACTGGACGACTGTGCAGTAAATTTAAGTGCTCCGGAAACACGGACGTTTATTATTTTTTCGTTCGTTTTCATTGTTAATTTCTAGCGAGGTTTCAAAGCCATTACGGCATTTGCCGTATAAAAAGCTGAATTTGATTTGTAAAATGTTCAAAATACCAAGATAGCTTGTTAAAACCATCCTCGGTGGAAGAAAACATCAATAATCCAAACCAGGAAATGGACGTTGCTTCGGCGGCAGCCATATTGTTCAATATCGATTACTTCCCTTAGTGGTACGGACTAAATCCCGGACTATTCCCGGACTTTTACCGGACGGAGCAAATTCCCGGCGTTTTCACGACCGGGAGTCGCGATTTTGAAAATCACGGACTTTTCCCGTTTTCCCGGTAGCGTGGGAACCCTGTAAGATGAACACAGGTTTTTTTATCAATCTGGTCATATTTTTTCTTCCCAGGTCCGATACTTTTGCCTGTGATTTTGAACCCATTATTCTAAATGCGAAGATTCAGGAACTTATCAAAATGGAATTATAATCCCGAAATCAGATTTTATGTTCTCTGATGGGTATATAAAACTTGAAATGGCTGTATTTCTGAAGTGAAAATAGTGTGTGGTATTGTTGAAAGAATTGTGCGGCTGAAACGGAAAGTGTGCAGTTCTACATGTGTAAGTGTACAATAATCATAAAATGTGTTGTAAGGAGTGTGCAGCCGCCAATGTCTTTAACAAGTATGGTCATGATATTAAAATGTATTAAGATCAAAGAGCTTGCTTTGAGGCTTGCCTTATTCGTATTAAACATGTTAAATATGGTTATAAATTATGGTAAAATGTAATGCATTAAAAATTCTGTCAAACAGCACGATTTGAGGCTTTGTCTGATTTATTTTAAAAAGTTGAATTTTAGTGCAATAATTAGAAGTAAAAATCTTCTAATTTGTGTATTTCTTTAAATCAAAATTAGAATTCCCATAAAATCAATGAATCACTACAAATATTCCACAAGTTAGTTATTGAAAAAAAATGCAATTCAGCATTGTCATGCGAATATACTTAATATCTGAACAATAACAATTATTTCTTAGAATTACCTGAACTGCTCTGTTAAAGACAGTTCCTGCCGTGCCAGCAATCCTTTTTAATTTTCCACCGAAATTATTTGCATCCATTTTGTGTTGATTTGCAATTCACTTCCGCATTGGTACGAAGTGAATTTTAAATTAATTTGTAATTACTAATTTCTTATATCAAATAATCTTTAAAGTATGTTTTTACCTGCAGTACTTTAATAGTTATTTTATCATCATACTATTATTTTGGATTTATTATTCCAATAATAATATTATTTACTGCAGTACTGCAAGTTGCCAGGATTTTGTTTCAAAATGGCCGACCAAGTGTTGTTAAAATTTCCAACATGAAGAAACCTAAAATAAGGCAGTCTCATTAGCTTATATGAAATATTCAAACATTTGCAAATTAAAAATTAGTGTATAAACAAAAAGTAAGGATGACACTTCAGTTTGTATATCTCATTTTTAGTGTGAAATTTCAATTCTTTTAAAAATTAAATATTTTTAAGATTCATTTATCCTACTTTACCTTATCCTTCTTCTGAGCATTTAAGCCAAGATGGCTTGTAAGCTCCTCCTATACAGTATTGTCAAAGATAACTTCAATAAATGTCACTTGTATCAAATCTTTTACTTTGCCAGCTCCGGTCAAGTAGAGTTTTAAATGTCAAAATACTTTCACTGAGAACAATGTTTTCATCTAAATTATTCCACTGGTCAATGCATCTAATAGGAAATGAATTTTTCCTTAGTTTTTTATTCACACTTGGTTTAAATAGCATGTCCGCGTGTACAGTTATTATTGAACACGAAAAATTTATCCTATTCCTAATTAATATGAAAAAGGCAAAGCCTCAAAGCGAGCTCGATTTTCTTTTACCACGAAAGAATATGAAATAATCCATCATTTTTCTTTTACATTTTCTGTTTTAAAATTCTCATTCGGTATCTTTTACATTCCTGGTTCCCTGTCCTATAATGGTTCCCATTAGTCTCAATATTTATTTCGACGGCAAGACAGACCGATTTTATAATCTGATATTTCATAGATGTCTGTCTTTACGAAGGGCGACCATCGTCTATATAAAAAAGCCCTAAAGCGCACAATTTGTTGGGCTAGGTTCCCATATAATTGCGCAGGACACCAGTCTACGCTTCCGTTTTCAATCAGAATACCTCAGATTTTATCGTTTATCTTGTATTTCGAAAAGTCCCGATGTGTCAGTTCAGTACTTCGGACGAAACCATTATATCTAGCAGGTACTTGCGTTACCATAGAGCTCACCTTGCGAGGAGGCCCTTCGGACCAGCTCTTCGAGCTCGCTGTTATTGCCAAAAAATTTTATGAGCCTTAGACTACACTAACATTAGTCAAATAAATAAATTATCTGGGATTCTTTAGAAAGGTGACATTTGATAAGTCATTTATTAGACATATAGCCTGAAATTTTGCCTTATGTTGGGAAAGCATAATGTTTAAATTATGTATTTAATAAGCCCATACTGCCATAGCAAAATTCAAAATTGAAAAAAAAAATCTAATGTTGTGCTTGTTAAGCTCCTATCAATTGTTTATCATATATTATATACACAAACTCCGTATTATCGACGTATCTCATTTGAATAATATGAAATTTAAGGTGGTACCTATGGGGTTGAAAGCTTTTATGAATTATGATTTTAGCATAACATGTTTAGTGAACATGTAAACCAGATCTTTCTTGAAGGTATTTTGTACCATAAACAAAACAAATTGGTGGTGTTCAACCTATCATCGGAGCGCTCAGAATATTCCGAAAATTTCCGAAAGTAAAGGGGGACCACTGCGCATGCGTCGGCGTTTGGAAAATCCTGTCCGTCATTGTTGTTAATCTCTAATCACAGTTGTTGTTTCAATGTTATTTATAATGTGCTAATTTATCAAAAAGGATATGTTCAAGTAACTATTTATATTTATAATCGTTTCTATAATTCTTATCAATGAAATGCAGGTTTAATTTCTGTTTTTGTACATCATTCTTTCACCAGAAGTGTTACTTAGCATGCGTCTGCTAGCAATAGTCTGAATCATGTAGACGCTGTAATTAAAAGCGCTCTGATATCTATATTTAGCTCAAAAGGATTTCAAAATGGCGGCGCCCGGTTAACTTAGGATTTTTTCACAGCTTATTAGCTATAGGATATATATTTTTTTGAAATTTTCATTTAGTTTTAATTTGATTTCATACGAATTGATACGCATCATACATGTTATCTAAGAGCGCTAGTGCCCTTGCGGGGCCTTTAGCTACGCGACTTTCCGCGTATAAACAAATTTTCATGCATTCATTGCCTGTCCGCCATATCTGTGACTAATAACCAATTTACAGATTGGCTCCAGATTTTTAATCAAAATTTATATCCGTTCAAATTGCTGGTGTATTTCAGCAAAAATTGGTTCGAAAATATTTCTTCAGTCAGGAAACCCATTTAAATGCTTGCAACCAATCAGATAACTGCTGACTGCATGGTAACTTTAAACTAAAGTGATATGATAGGAATTTAATAAAAACAGAGAATTTAAACATTAATTTCAGGTACATTGTATGACAGTTTAATAATTTCATTCAAAGGTATCTCTTTATTACTTTAAAGAGTATTAATAACTAGGAGTGAAAGCATAAATATGAAGATTTAGTATTAAATTATTCCGCAAAAATCTTGCGGAATTTGCTGTGTGTTTTAAAACAATACAGATGCAACTTTGTTTTGCCAAGAAGTAAAAATATCACAAAGCAACATCAGTTATTTATAGGACTACCTTTTTATATTGCCCATAGTTTGGCATTTTGAAATTATGTAACTGGCACATGTTGGGGCCTTGATCAAGACTTCTTGGACCTATGAAAGACTCTGAAAAAAATTTTTTGCGTGTGCTCACTTAGAGATGGAGGTACTACACAAAACATCACAACTCAGAGTATAATTTGTATGGACCTAAGTCAGTACTATACTAAATGCAAAATTATAGATGTGAAATATTATATTAATTTTTAGAACAAAATGGCAGTAAGAGTACAAGTTGATGAGACAAACTGTGGTCCTTTATGTCAGCATCCCTCATGTTGGCATTCAAATGTGAGACGAGAAAAGGGTTTCCCAAAGTTGAGAGCCAGACCACCAACACCCCCGGACATAGAACTTGGTATGAGATTAATTATTATTGATAATATTTTTACTGCCTTTTAGTAAGCATTTTCCTTTAAGGAGCTGTTATGCTAAATGAAAAATAATACTGTATTTATAAAAAGTGGGAACATAGATTACAAATAAAGGTAATGTCTATAATAACAAATACTGCACTGATGATACTCTATGTATTTTCTTTCTTCTAGATCTGCCCACATTGAAAGTATGTAACATGTTAGATGACTATGGTGAAGACAATAGAGATTTGTTTCCATCAAGGTATGCTGGAAAACCAGCACATGAAAGAAGTGATCTTTATTCTTCTTTTGATAAACCAATCAGGGCACAAAGGTAGGAGTTTTTGTTTTAAATTTATTATTGTACATTACTTTTCTGTATATGACTGCCGGTTGTCACTTCAGTCATTACTACAGATTTATTATCCACCAAGTACTGAAACTATAGAATTACATAAGGAAAAAAAAAATTATTACTGCAATTAATCAAACTTCATTTCAACTCAGCTTTTTTTGTTGAGGAAACTGCTACAATCTTTGTGTAGCTTTGAATGTTATTGCAGCTGTTGCTATTACAAAATGATAACCAGCAATCCTCTATGAATAGCTTCTTGGTATAATCCAAGTCACAGAGTAAGTCAACTTTCCTTGTAGATTCAAATCTACACAGCAAAATTTATGCCCAGTGTTTTTTTTTGTTTTGTTTTTTTTCACTAAGTCAAGAAAGCTTCGTTGTATCTTTAATTAATTAAAAAAAGTAATTCATTTTAAAACATTTTTAGGAGTATTTAATGACCTTTGTACCTCTATGACAACCATTCATTTATTAAACTAACTTTAACTACTTATATTCAATTTATTGTAGCATTAAGGTCACAAGGGCTCCACAAACATCTCCAAAATCTGGATCAAATACAGAAGTTCCAGTTTCCAAATTCAAAGTGGTAGAGGTCAGTAAACATGAAATATATATAGTTTAGAGTATGTTTTATATTTAAATGTTCTGTTGTGAATAATTTCCCATTTAGGGAAAAGTTTTTAGTTTGACTATTTGAGAAATAGGGAGACCTATTGTTCTCATCAAGGTATGGGCGTCAAACTTTGGTTACGTTTTTACATGCAAGATGGTGTCTGCAAAACTACTAAAAGGAATAGGTTGAAACTTCACACTGTTATTTGAGAGAATTACAAGGAAGTTACTGTTCAAGACCCATAGCTTTGGCATTGATTTTGACAGAATTATAACCCTATTTGAACTTAGAAATTTATTATCTGATATCCAGATTGGCAACCGAAAATTATATTTTTTTTTTTTTTCAATAAACCAACTCCTATTCTTTATAATAAATCATTTTAATTTTGAATGTAATATATTTTGTTTATACAAGAGATAAGGACAATTACATATTTTTATGTCAGGTACAAGAAGTGTTTGACCCAGAGGATCTTAGAGGAACATGGGATGACACTTTTGTACCAAAGTCATACTATGTCTGGGTGCCCAATGCCAAGAAGAAGAGGAGGAAGAAAAAAGCTAAAGGTCAAGAGGACAGGTATGTTACATTTGAGCCGCATCACGATAAAACCAACATAGTGTGTTTGCGACCAGCATGGATCCAGACAAGCCTGCGCATCCGCGCAGTCTGATCAGAATCCATGCTGTTCGCTATCAGTTTCTCTACTTGTAATAGATGTGGTAAGCGAACAGCATGGATCCTGATCAGACTGTGCGGATGCGCAGGCTTGTCTGGATCCATGCTGGTCGCAAACGCACCATATTGGTTTTGTCGTGACGCGGCTCATTTATTCTCAACAGCAAAATTATGGCTGATTTTAGGACTCTATTTAGTGTATTTAAGCTTAGGGATTTTAATTAATGTTTGTGTGGTTTGTTTTTCCACCAATATAGCTATAAGATAGTCTGCATGATTTTAATCTCAACAAAATTAAGTAACAGATAGATTTGATTTCGTCTTCAATTTTTTTGGACAAGTAATTATTTTGTATGATAAGTTTGAAGTCCTAGGTACATAGCATCACATTAATGAACATAAATGTTAGAAGTTGGGACAATGCTCTAACATACCAATTAATCTCAAAGTTTTTTTACCATGCATTTCTGATTTCTTTTGAATATTGGTATTTTCACTCTAGAATAAACACCAAGAAATGCTGCAAATTGTCCTCATAATGTGAACAACATGTAGGCATGTTCGCTTTAAATTTGCTTTTTATAGCCCTATGATAAAGTTAAAAAGCCGGGGGTCAGTGAAGTTCAAGGACATGACAGAAGATATGGTACCGAAAGAGATAGAGGATAACAGGCTGACGTCGAGGGTAGGTTTCCTAATTACCCATCAAATGCTTATATAACATGAACATTAGATTTCTTTCTTGCATACTGGTTTGAAATTTCAACATTTTCATTTCTAATTATTTAAAAATATAGCTATTGATACAGAAAAAGGTGTTTTTGTTTTTAAGTGACTTTATGAAATTTCTTTAATAATTACTTGGTTTTAAAGAACGGGGATTTAAAAATGACAACAGGAATGGATCTGATTATATAAAAGACTAGGAAAAATGAAACATCAACCATACAGCAAATTTACAGTGATTTCTTAGGACGTTTTCAAGAGTTTTCATATAGACAATTATAGGCAGAATCAAAATTCTATTGAACACTTTTAATTTTTTCTATATGTCTATATGAAAACTCCTAAAAACATCTGTAATTCTTAGTAATATTTACAGATGAAAATGAGTAGTAACATTTGTTTATAAATGAACTCTAAATCTTACTCTTAGGAAAGTAGTGGTATTTACTTTAACCTTTCATGAAGTAATATAGTATGCAAGAAAAAAATTATATGAAGAAAAAAGATGGGAACATCCAGGTTCAGAGTGACTTTTTATTGTGATTTGATAAACTGGCTGCTCATTCTTGGCTATTTGATATTGAAACTTTATTTAATAATAGGCAGTTTAGAATTTAACACAATTAAAGTCCATTATACAAATTTTATGGCAAAATGGTAAAGTTAATTGAGTTAAAACAGTATTTGTTGTAATCATTAGATATTAATCGTGAATCTGGATAGCCTGTCTTCAACTTCTTTAAATGATTTTACTTTGTTTTGACAAAAATGAAAATCAGAACATATTTCACAAGTTTTCATGCACCAGCGATTAAAGAATTTCCATCAAGCTGTTCACAAACTTTAATGCTTTGATTTCTAAGCAAGGCTTATAAGTATATTTTGGTATTGAAAATCTCATCTTGTAATATTTTACTTTGATAATATTATATTATGTGCATCCTTTATTAAATCTGTCAGTTATACATGTATACTATAGATTACATTGAACAAATCTGATACTTTTAGATATTCTCTAATTGGAAATAGGACTTTTATATAAAGCCAATAAAGATAAATAAGTATCATGTTCTACTTGATATTTACCTAAAATAATGAATACTGCAAGTCTGTGTATAGAACACATTTCATTTTTATCTTTTAATTAAAAAAAAAAGCTGTTTGGCATTCGAAAAAAATCAAAATGAAAATAATTGACATACATTTATATTTAATAGAACTTTAAATTAAAAAGTATGCATGTGATATGTGTATTTTTGTATGTATGTGCTAAAAACACATGCTTCTCTAAACAGAAAAATATATTCAGCTTTTATGAATCAGTTGTTTACAGTAAATTATTTACACTGCTGGTAGCTTTTGCCATCAGTATAGAGCCAGGCCAGCCTGCATGTCTCTGCATCCATGGTCAAGTAGTTAAGTCGTTGACTTCAAACCACTTGTTAGTCTTTTCTGTAGGTTTGAGTAACACAAGCGTCTTCTGATCCTTTCATGTGAGAAAGCTATCCAGCTAGCTTACAGAATGTTGGTTGTTCTCAGGGTCTCTTTTGTACCTGAAATAATGGACAGAGGGGCACCCGAGGTTTCTCCTCCACCAGTAAAGCCAGAAAGTAATATACCATATGACATATTCTGTGTTGGTGTGACGTAAAACCCAACAAAAACAGAAAGAAATGGCTGTGCTCTCTGACCGGTCTCTGTACTGTTGGCTGACTAACTTATAATTTTCATCTTGATTTCCCAAAAATTGATATTGTGCTGTTCCGTAAATGAAAATGTGTTTAAAAATCTGGCAGGTTAAATGTTAATCATTCAGTAGTTCTATTACAAAACTAAAGGCCTTTAAATCTTTTTCTTTACTTCTGTTAAAGGATAATTAACATCATTCTTATCTTTTTCTGAAATAATTTCTTAAAACTAATTGATAATAATTAATATTTCATACTTTTAGACATTTAAGGCTATATAGGGTTTTTTTCTATGATGATTTTACATTTCTCTTTAATTTTACATTTATTAATTACTTGAAGGGCTGAGCCATTTAAATGAAAAGTATTTCAAAATTAAAATTTATTAGAATTTGATTAAAATGCATTTTTATAAACAGCGAAGTTTGAATTTTTCTCATTTGAATGAAATGAGAAAAGAAAAACGTAATTACAAAGTTCATCTCCCTATTGTTGTGAGTATTTCTTTATTTTAAAATTACCCGATTCACAAAAGTTTATTTCACATGTGGTATTGCAGTTTGAAGAATGGCCTGTTTTAAAGGTATAGATCCATGTTCATTGTACTATAATACTCTAGTAAACTTTCACAGTGTCCTGGTACATTTTTTTGTAACTTATTGAAACTTAGATTGACTTGATTTCATAGTTAAAAAAAAATTGTGTACCAGTCTAAATCGTTTATAAAGCATTTGATTGGCTGAATTGTTAGAAAAGACTGGTCTTCTGCTTCAGTTTAAAAACCTGTGGATGTGGTTACTCATACAGCAGATGGCAAAACAGAAATTAATATGTAAAAGAAATATTTTAGTTTCATTTAATTCAATAACAAGTGTAATCAATATGAATTGATTATATATTCTGAAATAGTCAAGGGAAAAATAAATTTCAATATCTTTTAAGCACAAGTGTATTTTTCATTACGAATTATCTTTTATAGCATAAATGTTTGTTTTTGTCTGACTATTTACAATTATTAATTGGATCACTGTGAAAGTTTTTCTTGTGCTTTATTTCTCTATCTTTTAAACTGTGCATTATTTTATTACCTTTCAATATATGTATATATATGTAATCTATAATATAGTTAATCTGTATATTTCTCAAACTTTGTATAATCTTAATTCTAATTTTCAACAATCTGGTATATACTGGCTTTTTGCACCATTATTTTAAACAAATACTTGTGTGATTAATATTTATACAAATATTTGAAACTCTTTGTCTGAAGTTCTTTGTCAAGGAATTCCACTGTCAGGTCCAAAAGCCTGGAAACAAAAGATTTGAAATTCCAACATTGATCAACAGGTGCACTTGAAACAGAAAAATGTGCTAAAGATATTAAAGAAAAAGTACACAATAATAACACTAATTTTTTTTTTCAAAGCAGAGCAAGTACATTACATATTAAATTCAATTACATGAATTCAGCCGGGCAAAACATTAATTCATCAGGTAGAGTTCATGACATTAATTCAACAAGGAAAGTCTGCATATTAGATTCAGCAGGACAAGTCAATTACATGAATTCATCAAGGCATTAGTTAATTACATGAATTCAGCAGGGCAAGTCAATTACATGTATTCAGCAAGGCATTAGTTAATTACATGAATTCAGCAGGACAAGTCAATTACATGAATTCAGCAAGGCATTAGTTAATTACATGAATTCAGCAGGGCAAGTCAATTACATGTATTCAGAAGGGCAAGTCAATTACATGAATTCAGCAGGGCAAGTTAATTACATGAATTCAGCAGGGCAAGTTAATTACATGATTTCAGCAGGGCAAGTAAAATATGTAAACTCAGAAGAACAAGCCTAAGGGTTAAAGAGAATTATAAAAATGATAAAGTTGTAGGCAAAAATTACTACGAAAATTTATTCATAAATCACACATGTATTTGGTCTGAAGTAGAGTAACCACTTCCTAACATTGTATATATTTTATTTTATATTTTCAAATTGTTTCTATGTTTAATATATACTTTTTAGGTAACTTGCTTATATATGTATATCTGAAATCAAGAGTAAAATCATTTTATTTTCATCTTAGAATATTCTTTAAAATATTTTCAGAAGTTGTTTAAGCTTCAAAACAAGATATGTTGAAAAACCTATACAGGACCATATTTCTTCATATGACACCAGTACTGGTTGGTTCCAGGAAGCAAACTCGAAAGTGATTAATATAAGTTGCAAGAACTTGTTTCGCAATCAAGCTTTAATAAATATGTTTGAACCAAACATGTATATATGTATTTTACATATTCTTGCCTTAGTGCATTAAATAAATTTCAATGGAAGTTAACCTGTTACTGCACAAAGGTGACGTATTGTATTTGCTTAATATGAATCTTCATTTTGTCTGTATTTATGGTGAATAAAATGATTTCCCAGAAGTTGATATAGAATATTTCCCTAATCTTGTAAATTTTCTCTGTATAGAAGCCATATTTTCTTTGCTTGTAGATAAATGTTTTTTCAAATATATATATATAAACAGAAAAAGATATTACATGTTATATAAATGATATGATGTTTTCAACTATAGGAGTTTTATGTTTACTGGCATGAGGTATGGATAAAAGCACCAAACTTGCATGAGCTGATGTTGATATATTGTAATTTGTTAGCTCACCTGAGCTTGTGACACACACAAACACACACATTATTGTTATCAACTCCTTTACTGTCTGACTGTATGGAGATGTTAGCTTTTTATTTGAAATGTCACCATTCAGATTTCAGCAAATTGTTTTAAACATGATAAAATTGTACTCATGTTTTAATTTGGACATATTTTAAATAAAGATTTTTTTAAGCCTGGTCAAGAAAGTCATAGTTAAGTTAAATTTTATATAATAGAATAGTTTATTAATGTAGTATTGATAAAGAAAATGGCATGTTGAGTCAAATATGTTTTATCCACAATGCACTTTTTATTTATATATTTTTTTATTTGATTATTTTTGTATTGCACACTAGCCACTGAATGAGAACCATAAATTGGGAAAATACATGCGGGTAAATTAATTAGTGTATAATGTTTCATATTTGTTCTTATAGCTTGTATATTAATTTCCCCCATTTATCATCTGTATACTAACATTGAAGTGTAATATTAAGGGATTCCATTCATAACATATAATATAAGATTAAAATTCTGGCAGGTGAAGTAAGTTAACCATCTATCTTTTTTTTTCAACCTTTTTTTTAATCCAATAAAAATGGACCATAGTCCAAGCTATTGAAATCATGAATTCTTGTTTATTTATAAATGCTGTATATGTTTACGCCAAAGTGATTTTGTAAGGTCAGAAGTGGAAGGTTCCCCGACATGGAGAATAAATGTGGACACCCTTATTGTTTGGGCCTCGAGAAAGAAAAAAGATATTATTTGAAATTCTTAACTAAGAAGTTAAGATAATAATTGGGTCCCCATTCGAATGTTTTAAACATTTAAAATGTAGAACAGATTGTAATTGGAATGCTTAAGATCATTTTGTAAAATGATAAAGATTTTGTGGCATTTTACTTGTATTTAAGTAATAACCACACATGTAGGAAGAGTTATTACCTAAGAAATCATGAATATCTTCATTAAACATGCACAAAGGCAAAATAGGTTATGACCAGCACAATTTATGGGTTGCACATCATATATTTATCACACATGGTATCAAAGATTTCCCCATGGACATTGTTTATAATCTTGAGGGGTAGCATAGAGATGAAATTTTTAATGGTTTACTTAAAAATAGTGAATTATATGATAATCCTAACTTTAATATTGTCGAAGTGTTTGGGAACTGGTGGTGGTGATGGTCTTATAACACTGATGTTTAGAGTTTTAATTTTTCTTCCTTTTTAAGTTTTTCTTATTGATAATTAAGGTGCTGATTATTTACATTAATTCATCTTATTTAACTGCTAACATTTATTTCTTTGTTGAAATTAGACAGACAATGGTTTTTGTTTCATTGCATGTAGAGAACGGACAGGTAACTTAATGTCTTAATTGGAACATAAATTGTTTAGTACCAGATTTGTGAAATAATGGTGAAACAAACATTTCATGCTAAGGCCCTATCTTTGAAACCTTTCTACTTTAATGATTTTCAACTTGATTAGTTTACTTTGATAGAAATGAAGATGTTTTTGTTACGTCATTCCAGAAAAAGAGAGCCATGTCAACTAGAACCCCCACAATGCCACAGTATTCTATGTCTCCTCGTACCACGGCAGGATCATCGAAAATGGAGTATGATCATGAAGGGTATGTATATAAAAAATATGAGCCGCGCCATGACAAAACCAACATAATGGGTTTGCGACCAGCATGGATCCAGACCAGCCTGCACTACCGCGCAGTCTGATCAGGATCCATGCTGTTCGCTATCAGTTTCTCTACTTGTTATAGGGTTTGTAAGCGAATAGCATGGATCCTGATCAGACTATGCGGATGCGCAGGCTGGTCTGGATCCATGCTGGTCGCAAACGCATAATGTTGGTTTTGTCGTGACGCGGCTCATATTATGTACAAAACAAGAAAGAAAAAGATAATTAAGTCTGAATAATCTTAAGAAAATCTTATTCTTTTATTTTTACGCTCATTATTTTGTCTTGTAACTGTCAGTGAAATAAATATTGAGGTGATATTTTAGTAAGGATTATTATTATTATTGGAATGATTCTTTTTTTAAATTATTGTTCTTTTATTGTATAATCAATATCTTTTGCTCTGTCTAATATCAGTTTTTAGGGTTGACAAATTTGGGATTTAATTTGTTCTATGAATATATTCAATATAAACAATCTTAAGTTTTTGTTTTTGTTTTTTTAAATTGATTCAAGAATTTATGACAAAGTATTACACATAGTTTATACTTATTAAAGACTAATTTAATTACATAATTTCTTTGATTTAGGGGATTAAATCAGACATTTAGGTCAACATGTACAACAAATAGTCGGTCCGATGACTATTACAATCCTGGGTAAACAACAATAACATGGAAAATAATAATTGAATGATAATAAGCATGATGCATGTTCATTATATCAAATAAAAAATACTTTATACTACAATGGCTAGTACCTACAAACAATGTTTAACCAAAGCGTTGTCTAACACAATTTTAGCTTGTTCAGGTTCTTCTTGCTTTGAAATTGAAACTTTTGATTGTAAACATAAGGGATTCTAAGATATATAACCAAAACTTTGCAATAGGAAAATGATTGTACACTGCAGGGATAATTGAAAACTCAGGTCAGTCTTTAATGATGTTACCAGTGGCATAGAGCGGTGCCATTAAATCTATTTACAAAGGCTTAAATGCTGAATTATTTCATCTAATGTAAAGTTAGCTTTTGTGTGCAAACAAGAGTTTTGTCTAAAAAAAAAGTCGTAATTAAGTTAATCACAAAAAAGCAGACATTCATTGGAAAACCTATAGAATTTGTTTAAGTTAAATTTTATAAGCAGTTAACCCATTACTGCACTTAGGTGTTGAGATGTTACAGTAAGTCTTCTTCATTCAAGCCATTGAAGGATAAAAGTCTTTGAAGATGAATCTTTTAAAGGTAGAACTGCATGGGAACCTGATATTATAATTGATAATTGATAATAAACTAGTTATCATAAACTAGTTATCATAAAAATGTCAAACATGACGTGTATAAATTATAGAGTTATATAAAAGCAAAGAGCATGATTTAAAATCAAATTGTAAAGCTTGGCTTTTTAATTAAGGCAAAAATATGTCTGTTACCAGATTTTCACTGACCATCAATTGTTGCGTGCGACACTAAATTGACCATACTTTGCTATATTTCTGTTAAAGTAATATTGTAGATAAAAAAACATTTGAGTCGTGTCATGACAAAACCAACATAATGGGTTTGCGACCAGCATGGATCCAGACCAGCCTGCGCATCTGCGCAGTCTGATCAGGATCCATGCTGTTCGCTATCAGTTTCTCGACTTGTAAAAGGGTTGGTTAGCCAACAGCATGGATCCTGATCAGACTGTGCGGATGCGCAGGCTGGTCTGGATCCATGCTGGTCGCAAACGCATTATTTTGGTTTTGTCATGACGCGGCTCATTTATATAATATAAAGACAAAGAAATGCTCCTGTATACAATACAAGCTTTGCAGAGCAACATCTTTTTGGCGACAAAGCTTTTAGGTCTTTGATGAGAGTAAATTGTTCACAAGGAAAGGTTAACTTTATTGTAAAGTCAAATTTGGGTAGAATTGATTCTGTTTATATTAGAGTTACTTTTCAACAGAGCACTGCCTTTCAAAGGTTGGATTGTACTAATAAAAACACCAAAAAATGCCAAATGACCCAAGTTTTATTCTCTCTCTCTATTTATACAGAAAATTACGAAACAGACATTTTTTTTGCTAACCAGTCTGTAGAAATATAAAGCTAGAAACTTTATTCTGTAATTCTAATAAAATATTTTGTAATTCTATGTTCGTTCATGAATTAAACATTTATTGACAGCTTACTTACAGTTTAACAATGTACATTGCTAAAAGTGCATAATGCAAGTATCACATACATTATCAAGGTTTAGAGAGAAAACATTTTTTCTACTTGAGAGGCTATGTAAACTATGTAAATTAACCTGAATACAAAAATAAAAAATGGCATATACACACAAAAATAGCAAAATCAACCTCTTTACAATGTCAGGAAAATATTTAATCTTCATATTACAGATGGATATTTTGAGAAATTTAGTGAAATTTTATATACAATTTATAAAATTTTGGCAATGGTAATATAAAATAATTATAAAGGTAATTAAAGTTTATATCAATTTTTCATATAGTAATCGAAGGTCTGGGCAGATTAGTGTGCCTATACCATCTAGGGTGAGCGGGTGGCGCACACCCGGTCAGATTGTGTACAACAGGTATAAAGGCAGCTTTACTTCACATGTTGCTCTTATTTTTATTAAAGAATATTTATCTGAAGTGATATGCTTTACACTCAAAAATATTTTTGAAATATTTGTATTGATGCAATAATTTTCGAAAAATTTGCTATTGCCTATGCAATTAAAACAGCTCCATGGCTATAACTCATTTGCTTAATACTAACTTTACTTTAAACTTTATGTTTTTGCTAAATATTAAAAATGTTCAGCAGTTTGAAAAAGAGAGAAAATTCTTAACATTCAAGTAAATTTGTTACAAAATGATAATTTTTATTAAGTAATACGTTTTCATGAATAACTCATTGTATATATGCATTCTTTTTATATGTGTATTTTCAATTTAAAATTGTGAAGTCTGTGAAATTCATTGTTTGATTTATAGAGTATTGTAGAAAGAACAATGCAACGTAATGACTGATTGCTTGCTTTTATATAATTTAAATTAACACAACCAGCAGTTTATAGTATTGCTTCTTTAATATATTGACTTTCCAGATAGCGTTGACTTAAAATTTCCAGGATAGTAAAAAAATGAAATTCTATCATGCTTATCAAACAGATAGGGCAATCAGCTGCATTATTAAGCATAAAAAATAAAATGAATGATTGCATATGGCATCAGATATGATGTCAATTTACCAAATCCAGCTAGGGTAACATTGAATGTCAATGTTTCTACCCTGAATGCCAGTTTGTGGCTGAAATATTGCTGTATTGCTCCAGCAAAGTTTGTCTGCACATTAACCATAAGACCACAACAGTATCAGAACCATGTGAAACATTTACAACAATGATGTGTTTGACTACATCATTGTTATTTAACCTATATGAAATAAAACCATATTAAAAAAGTAGATAATATAAAAGATATATCACACAAATAGTGTTTGATAGAGTTGTTTTTACTGAAGATCATTGAAATACAAATAAAATAATCTTCAATGTGCTATGCATAAAGCAATATTGTTATTATGTAATAAGCATTACAATGTAGTGGCTTAAAGAATAACAATAATATTAGCTATATATTATGTCTTTATCAAATTTTAGTCTACGGATAGCTATGTATTCCAGGTAAATTTACAGTTTAAAGATATTTGCAAATTATTGCTTGATATATTAAAGGAGATAATCAAAAAGAAAAAAATATATTTAGTATGATTTATACAAGTATAAAATTGCAATATATCTCATATTATTATATAATCAATAAATAGCTTTAAAATGCCTTTCCCTGATTGGCTAACAAGCAACTTTTTGTAAAAAATAACAGGTCAATATCAGAGTATATTCACCGATTTTTCTTCTAAAAATAAATTTTCTGGAAATCCCTAAAACATGCGTGACCTAACGTGAAGTTTGATGTTATTATTCTGAAAAAAAAAACGTTGAGTTGGGTGAACATTAGAGTCAAATTAGTCTATTCTAGTTACCGTTTTTCATTTTTAAGAACAATAGGGATAAGTATACCAATGGAAAGGGCCAAATTATGGAAACACTAGACAAGCTTCAGTCGTATGCAATAGCAGATGTGATAAGCCATATAAAAGCTATTTATAAATTATATAATAAAACATATAATATTATGTACTTTTTAGCTGTTGAATATGATGTGATATGTACTGAAAAATTAATATTGACCTCGGCTATCGCCTCGGTCAATATTAATTATTTCAGTACATATCACATCATATTCAACAGCTAAAAAGTCCATATTTGTATAATATTTTTCACAAATATAATGACAGACTGTTTGTTAAAAGATTATGAATGGCAAGATAGTGAAAATGGAAATGTAGCATGAATTACATTAAATGATTTATTGTAACAAAAATTTTGCATCTATATGAATGTTGATTTTATTGTTTGGTATTTAAGATTACAATTACCAATATATCCCCAGCTTAAGCTATTTAAAATGCACACACTAATTTATTTTGTGTTGCTTGACTCAGAGGAAGTATAATGCTGACCTATAGAAACAGATTTTTCTATACAAGGTCACAAATTTGATATTCTGTATTTCACACTAATGTTTGACTGTATTTACGTATTAATTTTTATTTACTTAAATAAATATATAAATTACTGTTACAGTCTGTCATCATGTTTGAAAATATTTATTACAAATTCCCCATATATATTCAGCATGTAATATTTAGTTATGTATAGATAAATTTATATATATTCATAGAAGTTTATGTTTCTGCTTAGATATTCTGTTATTCCCATATATTTGATATGTTTACTTTTTTTACTTTTTACATTATTTTAATTTATTTAGTGTGTAAAGTACCAAAAATGACATACCAGTATTGAATTATTTATTCACATCATTCATCTACACATGTACTAGTATACATTAATTTTTGTATTAAGTTGCAAGTAGAGCGTTAACTTTTTCATTTTCCAAAATAAAAAAAAACTGTGTTGGCATCACTTATCTTCCATCAGTTTTGGTTTATTTAATCTAGAAAACTGAACTGATTTATGTAAACACCTCCCACTTTTAATTTGCATATTCATGAAAAAGGCAATTATGTTCTGGTAATTGAATGTGTTGTTTTAATGGTCCCATTGACGATTATTTGATCATATATCTGAATTTACATGAAAATGATGTGTTTGAACTATACCATATAAATATAAATGTCTATAACTATAAACTATAACTATGTTAAATGCACTGTCATTAAATACATGTGCATATAGAAACTATCATTTTTAAGGTAAAATCTAACAATTTTGTAGAGTAATTATCTTAGATGTATTCATTTTTCCAAAGAATTTGAAAATAAATATTTATGCAGTTGAAAATATGACTTAGAAAAAAATTTGCGTTAGAACTTAAAAATATTTACATAGGTCCATGTTTCATGATTTTCTAAAGCATTTTAACAAAATGGATCATCAATTTTATACATGGTGTCATTAAGAAAGCATAATAAGCAGATCTTCTTTTTCATACTGTAGTCTACTTTTTTTCCCCTCCTTATAGAATAAAATATTGTTAATAGTAACAAATAATTGACATTATTTTTGTGTTGACTTGTAACTTAGTTATATTGCACAAGATATTCAGAAAAAAAGCTATATTCAATGTATATCATTTTCTGTTACATTAATTTGAGCTTACTGGTATATCCTAATGTACATTTTTATCTCTCGATGCATTCAAGTTATACTTTCATCAAATGAATAGTTGATAAAAGCAAGCATATAGCCTGTATTATTTTGCAGTTTTGAATGTACAGACATTGATTTGTATTCTGTCAGAATTTACAGTCAAATTTGTTTGTCATTGATTAATACTGTTAAGATAATTTATTACCTATCAACTAACTTTTATTTCCACATTGCTATTTTTAGTATCAGTGAGTTATTGGACCTACCAAGAGATGTCCTTGTACAGGTTCTGGAAAATACACGCCAGAGGTTTGTCATGACCAGACTTTATTTTCTATATCTATATTTCAATAATATAGTTTCTAATATGTCTATTTAAATCAGTTGCTTTTATGATTTACAGCCCTTTCATTTGTGGTCAAACTATAAAATGACTTTGTAATGCACCTTTGCTCAGAGTACAAGGGAGGGGGTCATTTGGCATACAGAGCCATTTGAAAGATGATTTTTTGCCAAAAGCAATTCATTGCAGTATTTCATGTAGAAAATTTCCCACTGGTGAATTTAGGAAGTTGTTACTTTTCTAGAGTAAAGATAAAGGTTTTTTCTTAACAAAGAAGAAAGAAAAAGGTTAAATACCCCTGGGTCAACCTCCAAGGAATAACCAAAATTAGATAAATTCTTTTGCAATCTAGCATTTTTTTTTATGGAGGGGCTTGATACTTTTACTATGACTACATGAACTGCTTCAGTGGAAGAATGAATCAATAGTTTGAAGTTCTTTTAGATTATCAAAGGTTGTCAGTGCAAGTTATTTTATGAAATTCTTATGGTTATGAAATAAAAAAAATGGATACCTTGAAAATGATCATTAAATAAATCTTTGGAATTTATCAGTTTTTCTCATGTCTATTTCAGTGATTTGATGTCCCGTGATAGGATACGAGAAGTAATTAGAAGATTTATGCCACCGTCACTAGAACGAGGAAATACAAATCTCTCATTGGCTAGTCAAGATCTGTTGCAACAGAAAAAACTAAACTTACATGAAGGTACATGTTTATATATTACATATCCATGATTTACCTACTTAATTTTTATATATTGATTCTTTAATCCCTTGAAGGGTGTAAAGCTTTATCACATACCTGTGCCGCTTTTGTGACACCATAAAAATGGTATTGCATGGCCCTGCATATATTTTGACATGACATCATTTGCGTTATACAAACATAGTGTAAAGACATGCTTAATGTTAGCATTACGATAGAGGTGTGTCAATAAAAAAAAAAATTTTCACGTAAAACAGTCTTTATTTAGATAAATAGAATATTATATTCATGTAGGTTCATTATGGTATTTATTGAACTAATTCGATAAAAATAATATTATGCTCACCTAATATAATTTTATGTGATTCAGTATTGAACTTACACTCATTCAATAATGCTATATATCTAATGAAAAATATTTTTATAAAATTTATGAATGATAAGTTTATGTTGATTTCATAAACTTATGGTTAAATCTCAAAAGAGTTGTGACATAAAAAGTCCATGTTATTTACTAAACAATAATCTTGTTTATAAGCAGAATATAATGTTTTGGAACAAAATACTATTTTGCTGTTTTAAGACAGGGTATTAACCATTAAGCACTGATTTCATGCATTCTGATGATTCCCTCTAAAGAGACTATATTATATAGATATATTTCTTTCATGCAGGTATTTTGCCAATGATAACATTATATGGAATCATGGCTGTGAATCAAGTAGGGCTCAAACCCATGATCCCTTCATTTTCTTTTAGGCCAACACCTTAATCACTAAGCCATTTATCCATTCGGGATTAAATCGACTCAGATCATCTGTAGAATAAAATAGAATAGAATAAGTTTTATTTCCAATCAAGGGTCATCATGTTAAATGACATATAAATCACAATAATAATGAGATAAAAGATCAAATAAAGATGTTAAAGAAAATAAAACTTGATTTGTATTATAGCAATAATAATGAACATTATAAATATATATATAGTATAAATCACAGTCTTTTCTCTTTGTTCACAGGTAATAAGAATGTGCGCCAGTCTCATTTGATGGAAACAAAACCAGTCTTTCACCTTGATGATGATGTCATTGATGATGAAATAGATGAGGATATACAGCGTAGCACCAGTCCATACGGTTCTCTTAAAGACCTTTACTTGTCCAGAGAGCTGAGTAAATACAAGAAACCACTGCCATCTATCCAAGGTAATAATAATAGATAATGATAAAGACTTTATTTAAAGAGGAAATACAGTTGGGCATGCCCAGTGTTCCCTATGAGCCTCTATCAAATATATACAATGTACATGATATAAACATTTACAAAGAAAAGGCAAGATTACTTTTCTATTTTATTTTAAGTACATGTAGAGATAATGTAGAATTGAAGTAAAAAAAAGATGCATGCCTAAAGATGAGGGGGAAAAAAAGAACAAAAAAATCAAAATAATATCAAGAATTTTAAAAATGTATAAATATTTACAATCCATGATTTACTTTGTGCATGCTTCATGTTTTGGTTGGTTTGAATATTTTTCTATAACAATATTTTTACACTGTTTCTAACAGGGTAAAAACTATTCTTGTATGTTTAGACACACTATAGGTTATAAAATATTGCTCAATGCTCAATGGTTCTATTGCTCAAAATTTATGTCTTTATATATTAATTCTTAAATAATTTATTGGTAAACAATAATTTATTTGTAAAATACAAATTTTAAATGCTAATAAGAATTAGCATGACTCTGAAATGCTGCCCAAACATCAGGTAATAACATTATTTGCTACATTTCAATATACCATTGATTGCAAATGAATAGTGTTTGAAACTGATGAGGACTTAGAGAACTATTCCTTATAAAAAAGTATAGTTTATTATACCCCCGCACAACAAAGTTGTAAGGGGGGTATACTGGAATCAGCTTGTCAGTCTGCCTTCCGGACGTCCGCACGTCTCCCGTCTGTCGGTTTTTCCTTGTCCGCCCAATAACTTGAGATTCCTTTGGCCCACAGTCTTCATATTTGGCATGGAGGTTAGTCATGATTAGTAAATGACCCCTATTGATTTTGGGGTCACTGGGTCAAAGTCAAGGTCACAGGGGGGCCTTGACTTTAAAAAGCTTGTGCCGCCCATAACTTGAGATTCCTTTGACCCACAGTCTTCATATTTGGCACACAGAGGTTAGTCCCCTGATTAGTAGATGACCCCTATGATTTTGAGTCAA